>NC_051043.1:23323309-23623309 GCF_904848185.1 Acanthopagrus latus
TGTTTCTGCGGCCGTTTCCTCTCCACTTAGTCCAGCAGCGCCAGAGAGGGAGAGAGAGAGACAACCACACACTTTGTGAACTCATTCACACACACACAAAGTGCCTCTGTGTTGCTCACAAACAAGTGCGCTCACTCTCCACCCGAGAACCACTGCACAATTCCTACTTTGCCTTCTCACATACACAAATCCATTTGCATTTGAACTCTCCCACAGTGGGCTGTACATTTTGTTCATTAACAGCCTTTTCTGTAACTAAGCGCTGATCTGGGCTGACCTTTAACGTGCAGCATGCTGCCTGTGTACTTCTAATGACACTGTTGGCAGTGAGTTAAGGAGATCATGTGAGCGAAGTTTGCAGAGTTGCATTTAAAGCTGAATTGAATTTGCAATCAGTATAAAGATCTTATTAACCCGTTCAAATCTAATTTATTTAATTTCCTTCTGCATTGACAACACTAACACTAGATTATTCACTTAAATGAAATACACGGGCCAGAGTCCGAAAGCAGCACCACAAACATGGGGGAAGCGTGTCAACACAGTAACAAACTGCTGCTCTCGGCTAGCTACTGTTTATGTAATTGGCTCATGGCTCAGTTAGCCGTGGAGCCAGTGGCCTTAGAGGAGACACAGTACAGAGGCGATTTACAGCCTCTCCGACCAAGACAATGACATGGGGACGACTATACACTTTCGACCAAACTGGAGGTGACTGTGGAAAGGAAAAACATCATTGCTTTGGCTGAGTTGTAGTTAGTTTGAGAGCTTGAATGACGTGTGTTTTACGGCGAGTTAACCCACGGTGTCCACACACGAGCGAAGTGCCCTCAGTGGTGCCTTTCAAAATAACAAATTGTGATAAAGTGCTCTTTGGGGGGTCATCTCCGTGGAGAAAATGTGGCAAAGTGCCCTTTTTACACACTGGTGCCACATGAGACACAGTTGGTGCCCTTTTAATTTATTTTCACCCCAGCCGACATCCTGAGTCGGCCATTAAAAATCACTCCGGTCAACCTGCCAGCAACGGATGACAAAAAACAAGGACAACAGGATTGAGATGCTGTATATACATTTATTGTGTAACTTGTTGCAAGCTTATACAACACCAGAAAGGCTCAACTGGTATGAGAGCAATATCAAATCATCAAAGATCAACACATGTTCTTGGCTTTGAGTAATACAGCAGCCAACAGGGACGAGGGACAGTGGCTCCAAGGTCGAGAGGGTCTGAAAAAATGATTGAGGCACAAGAAAAAATGAAGCCAAGTCATTTTATGACAAACTATTATGGTGTTGCATTTTTTCCACAATTGCAAACACAATGCAGCTGTTTCCAGTTCTGACATGAATTAATATATAGATACCTTTTGTTTAGTTATAAACATGAAGCACACATGTCAGAGAATTACAGTGCACACTTTGCTCAAGCTGCCCCATCCACCCATGTCAGCTCAGGTGGCGGGGTGATCTGACGGCTCTAACTGGACAAAAAAACAAAACAAACAAAAAAACCTGTGAATAGAAATAGAGAGCGGAGCCACTGAACTTAGTCATAAAAAAACAAAACAGGGGTGTACAGGCTGTACTCAAGACAAGAATTAAAGTATTTTCCCAACAAGCTGAAATAAATGTGCAGCTGAACGCTCTTTGTTTGATAAAGCGCTACAACCAGCACAAATTCCAGCACTCGAGATTACTTCCAGGCTTACCAGAGCGACATAAGCCACCCTTGAACCGATGCAAAAACCAAGGCGCTGGATGCCAAAATACATCATTACAAAAACACTGTATCCCATTCACTTTTCCGACAATAAAAATCACATAGTGGGAGAAATGTAAGAGTGTAGAGTTGCAGTATAACTATTATACACTCTGCTTATATTCTGATATGACTTCATAAAAGACTATATCTTATCTGCTCTATTCATCCATAAATCCTATAGCAAACATTAAACACTCCATTACAGTACATCATTCTATCAATCTGGTAGTGTAAAATATGTCCTGTAATAAACATAAACTCTGTAGAAACAAAACTGCAGCTTATTGATGTCGAATGATCCTCATTGTCTGATTATTGTGCCGAAAAAAAACAAAACAATAATGTTTTGTAGAATAAAAGGTCATTCATAGACTCGATCAAGTTCAAAAATACAAAAAAGAAATCTGAATACTATTTCAAACATCAGATATACGTGTATACAAAGTGCTTGCTCTAAAGTGTCTGTAACATTTATAAGCTTGAAATAACAGTTGCAAACTTTTTTTTACACCTCATTAAGAATGAGCTCATTGTGAACTGGCAAAAAAAAAAAGAAAAATTGAAAAAAAAAAAAAGAAACGAGATCGCAGACACAATGTAGTAAAGACCTGTACAGTAAGCTTGAACACATAAAAAAGCACCTCCCAATTTATCTTCCAATCTGTAACCTTTAAAAAAAAAAAAAAAACAACACTCAGTGATTTACCTTTTTTTGTTTTTACAACTTTTTCCTCAATATGTTAATTGCATTGCATATTCCAGTTTGCACACATTCACAATCACCACGGTAACAACTGAAACGGGACCTGAACAGCGCTTGTTCCATGACCTGCGCTTCCTTCATATACGCAGAGAGCCTTGTGGTGGGGATCTTTGGATGGGTGTGTAAACACTGTGAATGCTGGACGAGCGCTGCTGAATGACCCTGGGGGTAAGATGGTTTCATCGTTGCTACACCGTCCTACATCTCCCAGGCAACAGGACATTTTTCAGATATCTGTATCATCCAATTTGAAGGTTTTTCTTTTTTTTTTTATCACAAAACATCTACACTTGTTCACAATCATGATCTTGGTAGTCTCTTGCCTCACTGCGGTAAGGCCGAATGCAGGAAAAAATACATGTACCGAGCAGCAATACATCGTGATTAGTAACATTAATGACATAAAAAATATATACTTGTAATCTTACAGCACTAGTAAATATATTAAGACATTTCCGCAACAGCATTGACTTGCTGGTATCATCAGTACTAGGCAACGACAACAGAACACTGAGCTTTAACAAAAAAAAAAAAAAAACATTGGCAGATATCTGTCGTATTCACATTTATTTATTTTTTGAAACATCTCTTGGCTCTTGCTTTGTCTCGCTTCATTATGGGGATTGTCTTGTACAAAGGACGTATTCTATCTCAGGTCTCTATTCATCTCCATTCTATAGTCATCCACCTGCCCACTTACTTACTTACTTATCTCAAGGATGATATTTTCCAAACAAGGTGATTCAAGTTTCCGTAGCATTTGGTGTGAAACTTGTTTTTTTTTCTTTCTTTTTTTTTTATCGGTGCGACATGACTATTCAGAGGCTGCCTTGATGTTTGACGACCATAACACTCCTGACACACTCACAAACTTACTAAAGAGGAAATTCATTGTGCCGCGTCACAAAACCGTGCACATAAGCACAACCTCTGCTGACCCGCGCTTGAGTAGCTTATTGTATGCCATATGCGTAGGGTCTGTGTGTGCACCACAGGCATATTGTCAAGGTCTCCACTCACCCACACAGGCCGCGGATTTCAAATTATTATAATGTTACACTGCCAATAAGCCGAGGGTGAGCTCATGCTACAAGCTAACGTGATTAAATAATTGATTAGCTATATACCTTGCCCACACGAAACCGAAATATAGTTACCGTAATAAAGCGTGCGGGCAGAGTAACAAGGAATCAACGCCTCAGACTCAGGTATTCTGGGGAGAAATACTCACACATACACATCTATGCATTGGATGCTCTGTCAAACCAGATCTTCAGGATCTTTAAGTACTTACCCCGGTCAACATTTTTTGGCTCGGAAATTTAACAAGTTCAACAAGCAAGACTGGGAATGTGCTCTAATTACAGTTTTGTGGCCTCTTCAAATTTTCACCCTTGCAACTGATTTTCATGCTCATAATTTTAGGACTATGCCGAGAAGGTCAAAATGAATATCAATAAGAGGCGAAACACATTTTTTTGGGTGAAGGTTTTTTTTTTTTCCTTTGTCTTCTATAGCACGGACACGGCAAAGCTGGAAAACACAGGCACAGATTGCTAATGTGGTGTGTTCTGCTGATGATAAGTATAAAATGTAAGCTAATTACAGCTATTACTTACTTTCACAGTCTCTCAACTTGTTCCAGTTGCCCCTACCCCCATTAAAAAGCTTACTCATACAGGTTTAGTGAGCGAGTGCTGGTTTGGGAAGGTGAGACCTTGTGTGGACTCTCTTCCCCTTCTGCTAAATAACGACATCGACATGGCCTTAAGTAAGGCACTTGGTGGCGGTCATTGTACTACACTGCGCTGTTTGTACTGAGAGGCTCCCCAGCTGCGAAATGGACTCAGAATAAATATACTTGTATAACATGTATAATAAGTCTGTTATCTTCAAGGTATTCTCAGAATTGGTTTATGATCAAATGTTGTATTTTCCCTTTTATACCTCGTCTCTCCTTTTACTTCAGATATAGATTTCCTTCATTTCCACGAATTCCTTTCAATCCCCCCCACCCCCACCCCCACCACCACCATTATCTACAATGGTGTTTTGCCGCTCTGATTTTCAGATCAATCGCACCCTCCTATCTGTGGCATTCCCTGCGGTTCAAAGGCAGCAGGACACTTGCGCTTCCTGTCCCTAAGCGTGACGGCCACAAGATGGCTGCCGTGTGAATATAGTCTGCGACTCAAGTCTCTGTGTGTGAGTATATCTTATGTTAAACTCTCTGTTGTGGCGCTAGGTAAAAAAAATATCTTGACATCATTTGATTCGCCCATTGGCCACGTATTTGTGAAAATTTGACGAGCACGCCATTGAAAAAAAAAAGCAAAGCCAGGAATGCAAGGTAAAACTGCATAGTTCTCAACTGTATCTCAGGGCGGATTTTTTAATATATATATTTTTTTCGCTTTCCTTTAGTTAATGCCTTTCTGTACAAAAATATATCTCTAGCTAGGTACTAATAAGATGACAAGATGAGATAAGAAATGTAAGAATACAAAATAAGTCACAATTGAGCGGCAAAGCACCTCTGCCAGCAAGAGGTATGAACAACGACGTCGGCCATTTCTTCTTGGTGCGGTGTGAAACACATGACGACAGTGTGCTTGTCTTATCCTATCAATCACACACACTGACGTCTCTGTATGATTAAGACTCCAAAAATGCTCTGAACACAATTAGCCACGCGTGTAATGCGATCCAAGGCAGCTTAGCAGTGAGCTAATGCTTTTTTGACTCATTGCAATCACAGTCTCGGCCTGTTATATGTGTGTACACGCGTGTGTGTGCGTGTGTGTGTGAGCCAACTGTGCATTTTGTTTATGTCTTTTTTTTTTGTTTACGTCTGACTGCCTCTGCATCAAATTAATTGATGGGGCAGATGTAAGCTTGTAGCTTTCCACATCTCCCTTTCGACACCCTCTGAAAATAACCACCTGTACACGCTCATCCACACTGTGTGCTGCGAGTTATTTGGTTTTCCAGCAGGAATCAGGTAGAAAACAAGGCTTTTGTGACCGAAGGGCGACTTCCTGGTCAATCAGCCTTAAAACCTAAAGGCCTAAAGTGGCAGTGTCATTTCACGGTGAGAGGTTCCCCAGCAGGTCTGGGGTGACGTACCCTACAGGCATAGCAGGTAGGGCCTTGGCGGGGTGATGTGGCAGGCAGGGAGGGGGAGACTGGCGGGGAGGCGGGTTGAGGAGCAGACTGTGCTGACTGTCCACCTCCTGCACCACCGTGTAGTCTGCGACAGGGGCAAAGAACTGGGACTGGGGAGAGTCAGGAAGTATGTAAGGTGATTGGTTATTCTCAGCGGTGGCTGCAGGTTTGGTCTCCACCGGCTGAGGGTGTATGGTTTGGTACCCGCTGCCAGGCATGGGGGTACTAGGGGGAGTGCTGATCTGCCGGGCGTTGCTCTCTGTGGTGTAGCCGTTTCCTTCAGGATCCACGACCAGCAGCTGAAACTGCAGCTCCTTCTGCGCCTTCACCTCACTGTCCTCGCTGCCTTTTCCCTTCTTTTGTGCTTCCTCCTCTGTGGCTGAGGTGCTCTCTTGGAGTCGGAGTTGCTGGCCAGGAGACAGCACCACACCTCCAGAAGGCATGACATTGCTGACCTGGGCATAGAAGTCTGTGTTGAGCCAAGTCTGGGGCCCCCCAGTTTGGGCTTGCACGAGGGGCCTCTCGCTTCTCTCTATGACCGGAGCGCTCTCCACAACATCGAAGGAGTCTTCTCCAGCCTCTGGCTGGCCCGGCAGCAGGGTCGCCATCAGCATTAAGGTGTCCTGGTCGTGCAGATCTGGGTCGTAACAGCTGGCACGACCCGAGTCATCATCAGGAAAGCTGGAGGAGGTAGGGGAAAAGAAGGGCGGATCATATTTTGCGTGCCATTTGGCAGCATGAAAACAAAACTTTACAAGAGAACTCAAGCAGTACCTGATGGCATTGGCGCACCCTATGTTCATGTGGTGGCTGACAGGCTGGGCCGGATCCAGCAGCCTCTGGGTGTCTGAGCCCTGGTTCTCCTCCTTCTCTGCAGCATCTGCATCCTCGGCGTCCACCTCGATGAACTCCACCCATGGCTCGTCTTGGTAGAAATCCGGCGCATAGGTCGATAGGCCTCCCATACCTCCACCGCTCAGGATGAAATTCAGCTCATCCAGCTTCCCCTTCTGCAAGAGAACACATGTGCATGTTGTCATGGAGTAAGAAAACCTTGCCCTGTTCTCTACAAAGCATGGCGACTAATGTACACATGTCATTTTTCTGGCTATGAACCAGCAGCATTATTTTTCTATTTGTTCCTTTTTTTTCTCCCCTGAGGTTCAGTGGCAAGGTTGTTTTTCTAAAGAGCAAACAGGCTGCCTGTTAAATGCATCCCACATCATCTGACAATAATACACCCACAACACATCCCGAGACCCTCTTCACATCTTATTATCCCTCCTCGTGTCCTTGTTTACCGACACAAAAACATGGAGTGTCAGCTTTCAAATCATTTCAGGACATTTTTTGCTGTTGTTTGATATTTGACACAAATGGTAAACAGGCTCTGAGTGCGAGAGAGACAGCGGGGTGATGTGACGATCATGTGGCCCGCGATGCCTCCGCCAGCTGAGACACATGGATGCCCGGCAGTGTCTGTTTTTAATTAAAAGTACAATGGAAATGTAATTGAAGAGAAAACAACTGTGGTTACGAAAGACTTTGTATAATGAATAAACAAAGCACAGTTCCACATGTTCGCTTCGATAAATTATGAATGTTTGCAATTTTACTCATAATGTCTTTAAAGTAGGGTATAACAGACACAGTTGTTACGTATTAAGAGTCTGACTGGTCTTAAAAACTAAGATGAGATTTAAAAGTAAGCCGATATTTGTTTTGTAAAATGAACAGAATCCGATAAAAGTCAGAATAAACATGATCTGACAGCAGAACGACAACACAGTTATAAATGTACCTTTAACAGCTCCGGATCGATGCCTTTAATTTTAGGTGCAGGAACCGGTGGCAACAGAATCATCATTAATCTGCAACGACAGGGCAGGCACGATGAGGATAATCTGTTCACAAGTGTCAGTATTTGCAGCGCACAACCCACTGTGAGTTTTGCAGAGAAACCTGTAACCACTATAGCTGCCATTGTTAGTGCAGCGGGGGATCAGTATATTTTGGACGGTATCGGTGAGCGTGCACGCAAAAGAATGAGAGGGTCCATTGGTACCTGGGCTGCTGAGAGATGCCAATGAGCAAGATGAGTATGAGGATTCCCAAAACCCCGAAGATGAGAGCCAGCTTGAAGGGGACATTAGAGTCTGAAAAACAACATGAAAACAGAACCCATCCTCATCATGCTCACTACAATGTTCACTGATGTTCAAGGTGCCACACCCGGTCTGTCTGGCATTAACAAAGCAACAGGCCAGCCATATTTATTCACTCCAGCGAACCGAAAGTTTGTTTACTTCTCCTATGATCTTACCCTGGCTGGGGATCTCAGTCACTTGAATGAAGACGGAGTCGCTGAACTCTCCAAACTTGACGAAGGCCTGCATCCGGCAGCGGATGTGCACTTGGTACTCTTTTCCTATTTGCAGACCGTAGATTGTCTGCTGGGTGTGCGGCTGCATCTCCAACTGCAGCGCAGAAAGACACAAAGGAAGGAGAGGGAGAAGAATCACTCAGGGATGGAATTTACAAAGTGTGTTCATTAATCACAGCATGACTGAGAAACGGCTACAGCTGAAGCTTACGGGGAGCTGAACAGTTTAGAGTCCATGTTTATTTTTGGTACCTGTAATAATGACCTTTTCAAAAGGTACAATTGTGGAAGCACTTCGGATACATTAGACAGAGGACATACTGTTATAATGAAGGGCTCTAAAACGGTTTCCAAGGCTGCGTTTGTCAGACAGCGCGGCCAGGCTGTAATGAATATGAGCCTGTTTAAGGTCCCATGGCCTCTGACCTACAGATCCCTCCCTTCACTTCCTTCGAAGAGGCTGTGTTTTCCCACAGGGCCTGCTCCGACTTCTGCCGCCTTGCCAACAAAGCTTCGCTGCATTTAAGCCACGAGTGTCCAGGCAGGGGGAGGGGAGAGGAAACAAGAAACTGTGCCTGTGCAACCCACCTAAAGTTTACTTTATAGAGGGTGCAGGGGTGTGAGCTTGTGCAGGCGCACAGAGGCATTTTGTAAAGCTACAAGGATGTGTGTTGACATTTGTAAGGACATATCACTGTGTGTGTGTGTGTGTGTGTGTGTGTGTGTGTGTGTGTGTGTGTGTCTGTGTGTGTGTGCGTGCATGAAAGAAAAAGACGAGAGAGAGAGATTTGAAGAGCGAGTAAAAAAAGAGACAGACGACTTACTGCTTCCCAGTTTGAGGTATTTCTCTCTGTGTACTGGATCTCGTACTCGATGCGCATCCAGCCCGCCCCGACGTCTGCAGAGGGAGGGGGCTCCCAGTTGACCATGACATCATAACTGAGCCCAGAGGGGCTAATATTCAGAAGGGTCCAGTTTAGAGACACTGGTGGGTCAGGACGCACTGCCAGGAAAAAGGGCAAAAGTTCGGTTTGAACAGAAAGAAAACACTCGGAGCTATTTCTGTCACTGAGCATCGTACATTAGGCGGTGGCTTTGAATGCACTTTAAAAATGTGTAGATTGGCCACCAAATAATTAGAATTACACAAAGAATATTCTGTGTATGTCTAAAGATTGCGCCTTTATGCACGTTTTTTTTAGAGGGGCTCTGCTAACGGACAGCAAATGCAGGTACTGTAGTTTAGAAATAGAGCCTGCTAACGTAAACTAACGACCGGCTTCAAGCACAGTGCAGATGTTCCACAGAGCCCCGTGTTTGTCGAAACAATCAACAAATCTATGACTACACTAGTAGTAGCTTTACCATTTGTGTGGCTACACACGTAAATATTGTCTTGAGGATGATCAAAAAACAAGGACGTTTCTCAGAATTTCAGTGCAAACAATGAAAAATGGTTCATCCTCTGAGGAACATGAATATTCCTATCAAATTTAATGGAAAGTTGCTGATTATAAATTGATATTTCTCAGGTAGAAGTAGAACTTTTTGGCCCAAATTTTGGACCAGTCAGATACACCACCAAAAACATCCTCTGGGGACTATGAATATTCATGGAAAATAAACAAAAAACAATTCCAACTCATAGCTCTTGGCCACATAGTCCTGGCCAGACCATCTATCAATAGCCGTTTTACTCTTCACCTCGCCATGTGACGATACGCTGCATCGGCATTGTCTACCAGCCTCAAAAACATTTACCACTCAGACTGGTTTGGCTGATATGCAGCAGCAGGAAGCCTCTCTTGGAAATTGACTATCTCAAATGGCTTCCTCTGTGTGAATACATTTACTCGGTAGTCTGTAAAGACTCTGAAAAACACATCTGAAATCTCAAGTTTCACATTGCGAAGCCCACAGGAGATGCAACATAGAATTCCCTTTATTCATACGAGGACATGTGGCACAAACATTTGTTACTGACCGATATTCTCTACGGTGAAACAGTAGTCCTCGTCTAGATAGGTGACATTGTTTTGGCCACGGAGCTGCATGCAGTAGGGGACCCAAACGGACGTGTGATTGACATCGAAGAAGCACTCCCTTTTCAAGTGGCTATACTCTGGACACTCTTTCCATTCACTGGTGGGCGAGCTGACGTAGAAAGAGAAGGAGCAAAGAAAATAAACAAAAGGTTTTTTTTTTGTTTGGTTTTTTTTGGGGCCATCATTTTATTGGGACTGGACGGACTGTCACACTCACTCTTTCTTAAGGTAGAAGACTCGGAGCGCTCCAGGGGAGGACAGGTTGTGGAAGCCGCCTGGACTCCACCAGCATCGGAATGTCTCCTGCTCCCTCGATACGCACTCCGTGAAATGTGGTCCAACAGGGGCTGAAATACAACGAGAGAAGAACAAAGAAAAGCAAGGATCAGAGAGAGGAACTAGGATCATTGATGTCTATAAGCTAACAGAGGTATCGATTTATCAATAACACTGATAAAACCTAAGCCTCATTATCCCAACTCCTCGTGACTTCTGCTCATGGACACAAACAAAATAACAATCTGTTTTTCAAGGCAGATTCGAGCAAGTATTCAGTCTGAGCGTTGAGATTGAAGAGTGAAGAATCATTCAAGGTAACTGTCAACAACATGTTTTTGTTGTGTGCTTTTGCACATTGTGTGTACCGTCGTCTTATCTGCGCACAAAGAGCTGTTCCATAAATTCATTAGCAGCGCACATGTTCGACAATGGAGGTTATGACCCACCTGTAGCCGCAACCTGCCACGGGAAAAACACACGGCCCGGATGAGGAGGAGCTGTGCAATGTGCAGCAGCGGTAACACTTTGTGCTGGCGGCGGACGAGGATAATTTTTTGGTCTGCGGCTTACGTTAATCTAAAATTGACCTGTGTGACACGTGAACCTGTGACTCAGATGCGAAGAAAAAAGATGGAGTTACGCCGCATCACATTTCAGTCCCTGTGCTTTATAACCTTTAGATCTAACCACACAGATCCATCTCCCCCCTGCCCCACCCCGAGGCCCTGACTCAGCCCTTTCCAGCTCTCCCTCGGCACCCTGTCACTCCTCATTGCCAATCCCCCGCCGCCTCCCTCCACCAATGTCGGAGGCCAGTTTTCTCATCCAGCAAAGAGTCCCAGGGTTTGGTGCAACCATAAATAAGCGACTGAAGGTAGCATTGATTTCTGCTCTAACCGCCCTCCTCCAGCGCTGGCTGCGGCATAAATCACACACAGACCCAGAACATAAACATGCTTCACAACACAAGGCGGGGAATTAAAGCCAGACTGGAGCAACACTGTCTCCACACGGATTCTCTGCTAAATCCTCCTTTAGAAAAAAAACAAACAAACTATGAAATACTACTGCCGCATCTGCATGTGTACAACGTTCGCGCACACCCGGCCACCCTGCATCCCTCGCTAACATAAACACACTTCCAACCACCGCAACAGAACATCCTAACAAACAAGCCTGAACTCCAGGCTGCAAACAGTCATCATTTATTCACGCAGCCCGTGGACCATTACTTTGATTACTTTGCTCACTTTCTACTTGATGCCAGTGTAACCTCATAAGTCATCGCATTCCTACGCCATTGTGCCTCCAGCTCTCAACCCCTCCCCTCCCCCCTTTCCCACCTTTCCCTCCCCTTCATCTTCTGCACACTGTCGTGGTTCCCAGAGCTTTGCTATTTCAACCAGGCCTCCCGGCCTCCCTCTGTCCCTCCCTCCCTGCCCCCATCCAACGAATTCCAGCTGCCACCATGAAAGAGCTTTATGCAGACGCTGGATGCAAAGGAGAGCTTTGAAGTGCAGCAGGAGAGACTGCACACAAAGTAAAATAACACCTTGCAGCCCAAGAATCCCGACAACAACTCAATCACGTTTTTTGCATTTTCGCATCACTTTGGTCCTTGTGTTCCATCAGTTGCTGCAATCTGATTTGCTCTTTTAAACTGTTGCTCATGTGCAATTATTCACATAATACGACGTGTTTGAATGTCATCTCACAGCTGTTGTTCCGTTTTGGACGGAGGAGACGTGAAAGCACACAGGCAGAGTGTTTTGACAGTTGACCTCTCCATGAAGATCTAAAGGTCAGGAGGTGCAGCCATTTAAAAAAGTAAAAGTTGTTTGCATTGTTTGCAGTGATGGGTAAACAAAAGTGTCAGTGTATCAGAGGTCAGAGGTTAGGCAGCTCACCTGGAGACTCAAATTCTCACCCATATCATTCTTATGTCTCTCTTTTTCACTCTTTTGCTGACTGTCATGCTTTTCCTTTTAATTCCTCTCTGATATTGTGAGGCTTACTTCTACAGCTTGCTTTAATAATGTCTTTTTGAGACATTATGGTAAGAAAACAATTCAAGTTGTAGCGTGTTCACATGCTAGAGGGAAACTTCTTGACAGATAGATGTTAATTACCCGTCAGGCATAGGGAACTAATTTTGTTGCGGGGCCTTACAGCCATACCCCCCATTTTCTACATGTACTTATGTAAAAACAAGTTTAACTGATGGTAAGCTCAATCCTGCCCATACCTGCCAGCTGCCATCAAATGATCAGCAGTTGAGAGCCTCTGGCTGGAAGAAGAAACATAATCGTGCATGTGTGTGCGTTGATCCTGGCTGTCCACAATGTATCCGTTGGTCCTTGTGCGCTGTGTGTGCAGCTGAGACTGATAAACAGCTCTTAGCTTCACATCCTGTCTTCATCAGTCCATACGGAGGAGCTAGGAAACCACTTATCTACCTCAATGTCAGCTTTAGCCATTAAGGTTTAAAATCCACTAAAAAGACTAAATAAAGCACCCTTCTCCCAGGCGCGAGCGCCATCTGGCAAACAGCACTAAAAAGGCACGGAGAAAGGTGCGACCGGGTTTTATCAGTCACCGTATTGTGACACGCTGCACTATCATGAGGAGCGCAGGGGAAATGACGGCTATGACGCTATGAATTACCACCTTTTCCGGCTCATTTGTGGATTTAAGTTAGTGCTGAGGTTAGTTACGCTTCAAAAGGCTGCTGTGAGGAGAGAGAAGGAGGAGAGAGAAACATGATGGCAACAGAGGGAGTGAATGTGGGATTTCTTTGACTGTAAATCAAATACATAGTTAATGAAAATTTACCTCAGCCTATAACAGACAAATAGTGGGGGACATATTTCCCCTGCAATTTAATGCAAAAGTGCTGTTTTTAAATCAGAGCATATTGTAATTTTGAACAGCTTTAGACATGACTCATGACTCAAAAAACTGTTCCGATCCAGAAACTTCACAGCCTCTGGAAGAGACCCATTATCTGTCCCAGCTATCATTGTCAATGGCATCCCTCAGGGTTCAGTCGTGGGTCCTTTACTTTTCTCTTTGTGCATGCTACAGCTGGAAACAGTTACTGGCAGGCACAAAATCAATTTGACCTGTTATTCAGATAAACTAAGTTATGTGTTTCACTGATATTTTGCAACTGAGCTCAGCACAGCACACTGACAGAGAAACTTGAGGACATTAAATGCTGGATAACACAAAACTTTCAGGATTAATAAAACTTCCATCTTCCACAGCCACATCAGACCACACTCTAGATATGTGGAATATGCGTGTGATTGAGTGATGATGAATTAACTCTATGAGACAAACTCAGCTGAGAAATTTAGACCTTTTTAAATGTAGAATTGCATCTAAAGCTAGGCATTTCCACAGACTTGACTACTGAAACTCTGGTATTTCATGCCTGAAATGAGTGCAGAGGGATCCAATCACCAGAAAAAATGTGGTCAGTGTACACAATGCCATGCAAACAATGGATATATTGAAACTTAACATTTCTTTTTTCTTTGGGTTCAAATATCAATTTCATATTGTGTCAACTCTGTGCCTATGGTTCAACTTTCGTTGAAAACACCTGGTTCTGCTGCCATAAATCCAGTTGAAGACATCCGGACTTCTCATTAAACATTACACAGAGGTCTCATTAAAAACATCCACTACTGTCACACTTACAAATGTTGAAACAGCATGGTCCCTCGTTAACAATGTCCACCTGACTCACACTTATAAAATATTGAAATGCAGTATCGAACTGCGGTCACTAGCTTGTCAGCCATCTCGTCTGTAACTCCTGCCCCATCCCCCCCACCTCTGGTCATTAAAGTCAGTTAAAATGTGACACATTTTCTAGAAATGTCTAAACAATACGTAGCCTGCGACACGTACAACTGTGCATAGTGGTTTGCAGAGCCGTGAACAGCCAACCTGCGTGTTTGCAGTTGGTTTCCTGAGTGTGAAGCACTTTTGCACAATTTTGTTTCATTTTGAAAGCATCACATAAATGAACCTGATCATCTCTTACTTATTGTGTGCACCGTTTGTGTGCAGGTTTTTCACCAAGTGACTTTATCCAGCTTTTACACGCTAACAGAAAGACACATGAACATTAGGAACATGGGCTCGAAAAGTGTCTCTTCGGCCTGGCATTAGCACATAATTGATTTGATTGCCCTTATCTTGAGAAGAACACACACAGGGGCGGCTGGCTGAACAGTACAACCTGTTGTCCTCGCTCACTTCACCTACATAGCCTGTACTCTGCTTTCTACGAACACGGAAAACACAATAACAAGGCAATCAAAGCCAAATTGCGGCCGCAAGCCTCAATTTAATCCAGCAGGAAGGGTTAAGTATAACATTTTTTTAAGGTAAAGCTGTCGTGTTGCTTCATGTCTCTTGACGAGGCAGACGCAGCTTTTAAACAGTTAGGCGTACTTATAGGGAACTACTGTTCAGCTCCAGCTTCTGACTGCCATTGCACAACATGTGCCAGATGATCCACATTGGCATAAGTCTTGAGTGAGTGTGTGTGTGTGTGTGTATTTCTGTTAACCAGATGGAGAAACTGGCAGCTCGCTCTAATGCTGTGCTAAGAGTAAAAGTGCCTGTCAGTCTGCACACGCCAAGTCCTACATTATGTCCCTGCTCCACCGCCTGTTCACACACACACACACACACACAGACGCGCGCATGCACATATCTGCAACACACACTGGTAGAAGTGTTAATGTGTGTGCAGTGGACGGATCATTTGTCTTCCGAGGGGAACGGGAAAGAGAAAGAACGACCAGATGAGATGTAATGACAAGAGGGCCGAAAAGTGATTTCACAATTCCTCTTTTTTCCCTACTTTCATATTTATACAAATGTGTTTCGTATTTTGAAGGAGGGGGGCAAGAAAAAAAAATAATAAAACCAAGCTCGAGGGCTTAACAGTGGAGGTTAAATGTCAAGCCAGGAGGCAATGTGGCATTCTAGGGAGCCGGAGAAGGCGGCGAGAAGTGGGCCAGAAGAGAGGGGGAGAAAGGTGAGATACTGCAACAAGATACAAACAGGGGAATGTAAACAGGTGATATAAATAACTGCCAACACACACAGGCATTCTCACACTCGAGCGCACGGACGCACACAAGTGAACACAAGCATTGAACTTACACCTTCAAAACAAAAACCGACAAAGAATATCAAAGCGCCATTGTCCAGATTCCTCGAATACGTTCTGCCTTTCCTCCCAGTTACACAACAGGACCTATGGCTTTTCTCCCCGAGCAACGTTTGGGACAATCGCTCGCACCATCTGATCCTCATGACTCCTATCAGAGCTCGCAGCTTTGAAGTCTAGTCGGCCACAATCTGCTGTGCGTTAACCATGCACTGACCCAGTCAGCTCTTTCTGGTCCCAGCGATTTATTAGGCAGAACTAATGATGCTAATCTCCTCTAATAGCATTACAGCCCTCAGGATTGGCTTAGTTATGTCAAATTATGTCCAAGTGAGAGGGAGTAAAGATGAGAGGGGGCGTCTGACCCTTCGCTGTCTATTCTCACCTTTCCGGGTGGTATTGCTGTTGGCGCCTGTTTGTCTGTTAGTAGCAATGACCAACAACAAGGAAAAAAAAAAAAGGTTAATCATTTATTAAGACTAAATTGGATATGTGAAAGTGGATAAAACCACTGCCAGCTTCAATTTCCTGGGAGATTTTGTGGCCGCTGGCAGACAAGATCATTAGCATAGCAAAAATGACAGATTAGTATAGGAAACCAATATAAAATGTCAGTGGTGTCTTACATTGTACAGTCGACAAAAGGCTTAAATAGACTTCTGCAATGTCATCGTAACCATTTCTCCTTTATGCTTCTTTAACCTCATCTTTACTTATTCAGTGCTTTTGGGAAGGTAAGCAGGGTTTTCTGCTGTGTCTATAGTGGAGGCATTCCACCGTCAACAGCGCTTCCGTTAATGTATAGAGGAAATTATACGGAACGATGATTGCTGAAACAATCACCTGAAAGATACCTTGATAACAAAATCACAGACGGTCCGATTTAGCTCCACTGGTGATTGGTCGGTGGCCAATCAGAGAAAGGTGCTGCAATGACGGAGGGAAACTTTTGCGACTTTTAAGTCGCAGAACAGTCGACAAAATAGCCCAATCAGCAACAATCAGACGCTGATGTGTGAGAGAATCCAGCAGCACGGCAAGTCCCTTCCACTTCCTCGTCTACGTTCTTACTTAAGAAAGTTCGAGTTTCACGTTGCCTCTCTGTGACTTTTTTCTGTAATACTCGTCAGTCCACACTAATGCTTATAAACCTTTAAAAACTCGACATTACAGACACCACATCCCGTACACGGCCCCAAGTTCGCTGCTCGGGGCCTGGACGCCGACTGTGTGTTTTATGAAGCAGATGTAACTGCCAGATGAAAACCAAACCTCTGTGCTTCTACCACTGGTTGCCACCTCTGTGGTCGAGCACACAGCCTCACTAAGCTGAGATCAATTTACGGGCCTGAGGAACAAGTCCTCCTGAGACACACAGACAGCCACTCAGGAAATGCTGGGGGGGGGGGGGACGTGTGTGTGTTTGTGTGTGAGGACGGATGAAGACAAACGCCTGGCTATAATCGCTCTGGTAAGCCTTTAAATATATAGGAGCATCTCCGAACGTCTACTCTGGGCTTGTTATGTGGCTGGCTCGACAACGGACATAAAACGAGGAGCCCGCAGAATTTCAGGAAGGCTCTATTAGATCCCAGAGTAGAACAACAGAGCCGTTTTAAGCAACCCGGGAAGGGCAATGTTTACTGTTACTGACCTGATCAACAAGATTCAATGATTTAATGAGACATTTGATAAAGACATTCAGAGAGTACAGGAGGCAGGTGTCAGGACTGGAGTTCAAACAGGGGTATAAGCATGAGAAAAGGCACAGACTGCGTGTGTTTGCTCGTGCTATCAGTGGCTGCTTCGTGTTTACAGATGTTTTAGCGGTTGTTGAGGAGGACCGGGGATGGATCACCGCGGGCTATCTTAACGAGAGGAGGAGGCAGACCAGTCTGAATGTTTGATGGCTCGCCTATCAGCGGGTTTGTCTGAGAGTCTTATCAGGGAGGTAATGTAAACCCAGCGGAGATAAAGCCATTCGCTACAGCCTGTGAACAAATACAAAGTCAAAAAGCCTGAGGGCAAAGACATAGAGCTCAAAAGCTTGGCGCGGTTTACTAATTAATTTACGGTACAGCTCAGACACCTGTTTTTTTTTTTTGCTTGTATGCTATGATACAGTCATATCCGTCCCATATAGCAGCACACTGATTTCTGGTTTAGCAGCAAGATAGACTGAGACTATTTTGTTAAAATGGGAAGACTCAAAATCACTTGTTGGAGTGCAGGCGTCGGCAATCTCCATTTAGAACATATGAAGAGTCAGAAGTGAGAGCTGACACAGCTCACGGTCTGCCAGTGATAACTGTGCAGGAGGAAGTCACATCTGCTTGACACAATACTTTCCAAACGCATGTCATTTCTGCACTTGTGATCTCTATTAGAATCAAAGCAAGTGTGGGATCATGGGAGTTGAAGTCTTCACCGTGAAACAACCACAACTGTCGATGAAAGTCAGGCAGAATTGCTCACAGATGAGTTTTAATCACGTTTAGCTGCGTTCACCGACTTCTTTTGTCCCTCTCGTAAAGCTCTGGCCTCCAGTAAAACTTACAGATTTCACCGAGTTTGAACACTGTTGCAACCATTTGGCAGAATGGAAGTAAACACACAAAATAACAACTGTCCATTCATTTTGTAGAGATTTCCAGGGTCGCCGGGAAGGATGAAATGTTGGGAACATTTCTGCAAATCACAGATATGTTAAAAAACATGTCATATTACCTTCACATTACATCTTTATTAACTCACTTCCATGTCTTGGGAATGAAGAGAATGGGGGGTGGAACCACTGACCATGGTTTGAGACTGTGTTTCAACATTTGTAAGCAGCTGGATATTTTTAAGACGACCTCTGGGAATATGTCAGCTGTGTTTGTTGCAACGAAAAGATGTATATTTAAGACAGGCATGTGTTTGTGGCATCTAAAACAAGTAGTTTAATCCAAAACATGACACAAAAATGTTGTTCTGACCCTCATCAAGTGACTTTCGTGCCTAAGCCTAACAAGAACAAAAGCACAGCGTTGTGACAGGAAAAAAGTAAACTTTTACAAATGTAATGTCATAAAATGTGATAAAATGAAGAAAAGCTGTGCTGAAATAAGGTGTCAATGTGTGACTCTTATCAAAATGTTGGGCGCTTTGTTGCCCCATTTTAAATACATCATGTAACCAATCTAGTTTTCACGTTATCACATAGCTGTGGCTGTGCCTTATCAAGACGCGCTCATTCTGAGCTATGATTCTGACTCAGTAACGCCAAACTAAACAAGAAAACCACTTACCATACCCAGGCTGCTTCCTGGCCTCTCCTCATCACAAAGTGCAACAACACCATGACTTAAAGGCATAGCACTAACGGAGAATTTATGACAAACAGCTAAAAAACTATTGAAGTCGTAAATTACTTAACAGAATGCCAAAATGGCTTCTGGCCATGATTGCTTAGTCCAAATGGGATGGCTTGGATACACTTAAGACCAAATGACTCTCCTAAAGAAAAACAATCTGGGTTGATTTAAACCCAAAATCTGTGAAACATAATAATTTGGCTGCTTTGGTACCACCACTGGCACCAGAAGTACTTCACTAGGAAAAGCCAAAATGGTTTTCAACATTAAAAACAGCAAGACAGAAAGAACAATATGTTCACACCACATGGCATTCGAGCCAATGCCCTAAAACCAAACTTCTGTGCCAAATCAGCCCACTGATTTATCTGTTTTCCCCAAAATGTAACCAATTATCAACCGGTGAAGCTTTGACTTCTTGCATTTTAAAAAACCAGCAGACTGGACAACAAATTATTCTGACCTAAGCCAGAAAAGGAGAAGGGTGTGGACTTGGTCTAAACTTGGCAGAAGAAGACACGATGAGCTTGCACTCTCACGTAGATGCCAGTGGTAATATTTACAGCTTCTCTCCTCTAAACTAGGGTTGACCTGATGAACGATACCATCGTCCATCGCCGATGGCTTACAGACATCATCGATGACCACTACTAATCCCTGAGCTTCATAACATCGAGATTCGAAAGGCTCCCCACCACAGAGACCAATTAAACTGTCCCCTCAGAATTGCTGCAGGCCAAGAGCTGTTGCTGTTTGTGATATGTGGGGAGGCCCTTTCATACACAGTTTTCTTAGCTTAGCTTCCTCGGCTAGTCTGCCAATGTTGTTTTATGCAAAAGCCTCATACGCATGATATGATGATATGAACAAAGCTAAGTTACAGACATGTGGTGGGGGGGTGTATGTTGGTGGTAACGGGAGTGTCCTCTGCAGGGTGAGACAGTTGGAGATTCATGTCAGAGCAATGATGGGAAACAACAACAGCTAGTGGTGAGCTAATAAGCAACTTCTGCCTTACGCTGAGGGGACAGGAAGCCTCAAATTTGTAAAATACGACGTCCATCACAATGTTTCACTGTTGACATCGTCACATGCCAGTTCAGCAGTCGTCGCCCTACCCTACTCTAAACCCCCACAAAGAAATAAGAGGTGCCCTAATGAGGTGCCAAACAATGTTACTGACAGGACGCCTTGAAAATATCGCAGAATCACAAGAATGATTAGTCACTGTCAGAAAAAAATATGTCTACTTATGTAAATCAAACCCAGAAAAAAACATGCATTAAATGTCAGCTACATCAAATGTGTTCCGACTGTTTGAGTTGCTTAGATAATAAAAATAACCGAGGCTCGACTAGTGGCAACTGAAATGGCCAGCCAAAATTGGCCCAGTGTTTCTCCAGGTGACACGCGTGCTGCTCTGTTCCAGCAACAGGTGCTGCAGCAAACAGACTGACCGAGAGCGTCTGGAGATCATCCAGGCCAAATGCCGCCCGGCTCACTGCTCAAGTTCAGTGTGCACGTGCACTGTGTGAATGTTTCTGGGGTGCACATGCAAGGACGACTTTTCATCGTGTTGCCAAATAGTTTCAGTGCCTGTTAAGTGCAGGCAAAAAACGGATGCTTCTATAAGTGGAGATGAAGGATACTTAGAGCAGTTGAAATGAAAAAAAAGAAAGAAAGAAAATTGAAGCAAAACCAAACTAAATTATATGGATGCACAACATGTACATTTTTAAGCGGATACTGAGAACTTGCTTTTCATATCTGAGGCTATAAGATCACCTATAATTTGACATGTTTGTATTTTAAAAAGAAGTTTATAACTTGGAGTTTATGTGTACCTGAGGGTAAGAACGCCTCAGATGTGGTGAGGAAAGATGTACAATTTCACATTCCGCAGCTTCCACAAATTTGTTGTGTTAAATCTCAGCTTTCCCTCCTCTTGGAGAGCGAACCTTATATTGCACGATGCACTAATTTTTCTTGTATTTCCTCCTGTCTGTGTTCATTGGCAGGTCACAAGCTGACTGTAAAGTTGCTTGCCCCTTTCCGACTGTATCAAAATGTAGATATCGTGCATTGCAAGTCCATGAAAGCAATTTACTTTGTATAATTCGATGACACTGTTAAAACCCTAACCCTAACACAAATTGACTGATATTGGTCTCATGTAATGTGCATCGCTGCCAATTTAAATAATTAACACATTTAAATATGATATTAACAAGGTATTTTTAATATATTTGCTTGAAGACTTCAATGATTAACCAATTATCACAATAGTTTTTTGGCAATCAAAAAACATTTTGTCAGTACTGTTTGATGTTAGATTTTAGCCAATGTCCCAAAGGCATTCCGGTAGGCTGGTATTTTTATTTATTTATTCATTCAATCATTTATTTATCTATCTATTTATTTTTCATTAATTGCATTTAGTTTAGCTCACTGTAATCCTTACCAAAACCAAAAACGTGAGACTCCTTAAATCCACAAGTAAAACAAGTCAATTCATAACATAACTTTGTGCAAACTGAACAAAGCCCATTAAAAATAAAAGTGTTTTTAGACAACAGTGTCTTATCCCACATCCAGACATAGACGCCCCTCCTAATATGAAGCCCTGGAATGCAGACACAGCAAAACCAAATGACAGACAGACACATTTTCATTTCAAGAAGTTCAGAGACTAAGTCTACAGCAGCATTGATCGGCTCGTGGCAGCTGCTGAATCTTGGCTGTGAGGGTTTTCGTGTGCTGTCCCAGCATCGGCAGACTTTAAATAAACAAGAATCTTTTGGCTAAGGTTGCAGGGCTGCACACTGTCACCTCATTCCAGCTGCAGCGGCTTCGGCCATTACAGGGAGATGACAAATCATCACTCTCAAGGTAGTTTTGTGAACGGGGGACTCTTGAGTATCCAGTATCAGAGACCACGTAGAGACCAACTGTTCGGGAATTTCAAGTGGTAAGACTATGTCAATACTCATGTTTGGCTTTTCTTCTCAGCCGCAGCATGCTTTCACCTAATTGTTCCAGATAGTTCAGCGTCAGCTGGATTAGCTGGCTGAACATCCTGCGTCGTCCTGTCCCTGGACTTTGACAGAGAAAGCCCCAGCCATGTATTTACCCTCGCTCTATTGATCAGCAGCCTGTTTGACAAGCCAAACCAGGAAAGGGTGGCGTTTGCTCAATGGCGAACATTTCCACATGTATCTGAGCAAACACGGCATTCTGCAACTGATGTCTGACATAAGACGCGATAACGAGTGTCAACAGCGTGCCGTGCGCAGGTCCTAAAAATCACATTTGTTAATGTTTGATGAGGGCCACGTAGCGAGACGGGTGGACTGTCTGCTCTCTTATCGGTGCATTTTCTCCCTGTTAAGAAAACGGCAGTAACCTACCTGATGATGTCATGTGGTCCATCGCCAGCGCAGATCCCCGAGTGGACAGCCAATCCAGGGAGGAAACCAGGAGAAGGAGCAGGAGATTGGATGTGGAGGAGGAGGAGGAGGAGGACGACGACGACGACGACGAGACTGACATGATGCTGTGAAGGGAGAATGACAGGAAGGGACAGAGACACAGTGATTATAATTATCAGCTGGACTCCATGATGACATGTCCATGTGAAAAAAAACCTTTCTACCTCCCTCTTCCTCCCCCTTTCTTTCTTTCTTTCTCTCTCTCCGGCTTGTGAACACAAACTGTGGGTGCCATTTATTTTCAGCTGGTGCATGTGAAACCTAACACGGAGCATGTCACAATTAATTATCATGCTGGGTCACTGCTGCAGCATTTCGAAGAGTCGAACGGATGAAGCCTGTTTTTTCCCAGTACAGTACGCACAAAACAGACACAGAAATTATTTTCTCATTTCAAGTTATAATGAATGAAATATCACAGTATTTCAACCTTCAATCAGGTGATGCCAGGTCAGATCTCTGACTCAGCAACACCCGTCCATGTCACACGACTCACTCACGTCACTATTTTATCAAAAGTACGATAACTAAAAAGCACTTTTTTTCCCCCGAATCTGGGGCAGCTGAAACAAGCTGTAAACACAACACTAGCTAAAGAAGAAGAAGAAAACAAAGAAAAAGAAGACAGAGGACGCCAAAGAATAAAAGATGAAGACAAAGAAGGAGCTAGAGAATCAATTATTTTTCAAATTTTACTGAGATAATCCTTAAGTCTTTGAACGGCCACGGACCACTTGTGTTTTGCAACCGCCGTGTTTCTGTCCCTGTGGAGGCAAACGTCACCCAACTAGCGCTGAGAGAACAAATTTATTCCTGCCAGAGATTCGAGGAGATTGCTGGCAATCCAAGAATAAAACTTTTCCCGCATCCCTCGCGGTGAGGGGATGAAAGGTGTGGGCTGTATAACCGAAACAGCAACACTAAAAATAAAAAAAAATATATAAATAAATAAATTTAAAAAAATTGGCGACGATTTATAACTTCACAATATACATACGACCATTTCATTCAATTGCCGATACAGGAATATCGATTACAGCAGCTTTGAGCTTCTGAAATCGGAAAAACTTAAATCATTTCCACATGCTGCAGCATGTGTACCCCACCTACACATCAACACTCACCCTCCTCTACAAACTAGACTCGAATTTCCCAACAGAACCTTTCACACAGATAATGTGATGACCGCCTCTCTCAACCCTACCAGATTTTGATATCCAGATCACCAGTTTTTTTGTCCCCCCCCCTCAACCTGATTACTATAGAACAAACAACTTTCTGGTCTATAAGCTGGCGGACAAACTCTTACCAGTCCAGTTCAACCTCTAAATATAGGCCAAACTTTCTGTCCGCACCCTTGGCTATTTACAGCTGCGTCTCCGCAACTTCACTGGGCTGCCAGCAGCCCTGAGCATGGAGACTGTGTTTCTGAGGGCGACGCTGCCAGTGTTCCCCCCTCCCCACACACTTCTGAAGTAATCTGAGGTCAGAGGGATCTTCATGCCGTATGACTAGTGAGCTGTATAACGTATCAAATTCTCTTGTTTTTTACGGGAAAATACGTTTTCGGGCTCCGTGCCTAGAAACAGGAAGCATTCCCGGCATTTTTACATTCATACAGAGTGACAGCTACTGAGCAACAATGTGGCCAATTCGGGCACATTTTCAGGACTGACAAACATGGATAGGGCTGGAGGAGGAGTGTTCATATAGCAGCACATATCAAGCACAGATTTAGGGTAACGCCAGCCATCCAGTTACTGTGGATAAGATTCACTGCAGATTCAAAGTCCTCCCTCCGGTCATAAGTATGGTTTTCTTCTTCTTCCTCCAGCTGAATGTGTCTTGAACGATGCATGTGCCGAGTCTGACACCAGAAGGTGGTTTTGCAGGCTCATCTGTGGAGTGCATGCTTTTCTATGTGCTCAATGATAATCTGATTTTAAGGGGGTGATTGTGACATCACTAATAGTTTGGAGGCCAGTCCTGGTCCATCACTCAGCATACACGAGTGTGATGAGGAAACCTGCTCCTGCTGCACACATACACTGCAACAGACCTCAGGAGACATCTTGTGAAATTAAAAATCTCTGCATATTCACATTTTTTGGAACATCTGATGAGTTTTCATAGCCTAGTCTGTACTGCGACTTTTTCTTTTGTACTGATGGTTTCGATAAAGATAAATTAAAGCACTCAAAACACAAGCTTGAGTTATTCTGCCTATATTCCTTTAAAGATGTTGCATTCCATTTCTCTCGGAAAACTGCGCTCACGTCGCAACACTGCTGTTGTTTGGATCATCTGCAGCCTCACATGGCTGCCGGTCTGTTGCGCTAGATAACATTCAAGTTGCTAACGTTAGCCAGCTCACGTTAACATCGCTAACACTAGCTAGCCGACATTAGGGCAGTATAGTATGCTGGGTGCATACAGTAGAAGACAATTTTTGTCCCACAAACTGGCAACTAGGGGTTTAGCGATACACGGATTCCGATCAATGTATCGATTCATCAACGATCCAGTAGCATCAATGCAAAGTGAAAATAATGATTCATATTGCCGCCATGGATAAGGTGCGCCTTTACTTTGAATTTCTCATGGCACGTCTGTGTCCCTCCATGCACAGCTCCTTTCAAAACAGTACTTTCTTTTCATTAAAATGTCAACTGTCAGTTCGTCTCTTTTAGGTGCGTTTTGTGAGTTGATACCATTTCAGTGATTGCATTGAACGGGCATATGATATCATCTTAAATCGTTCGCAGGCCCTTGTTTGGAATCCCAGTGAAATGGTGTGGTGACAGTTAATACTGGATCGTTGTCCAAAGAACTGATATTATATCGTATTGTGATGAAACTTTTTGATTTACACCCCTGCTGGCAACTACCAAGACTTGATACCAATGTCGTTAAACTACTGTCTGACGAACCTTGTAAGAAGATTGATGCAGCTGTCAGAATACCTACACAGGTAAACAAAACTAATCATCTTGGAGCCAACAAAATGTTTACTATTATTTAATTCTCAATCATTATAATGTTTTTAAAGGAACAAAGCCACTTTTATTCTGCACCTTTCTACAAGCTCCATAAATGTTTTGTTATTTTGAAAAATCGCTTGATTGTGTGGTCAGTTATAGCTGACTTTGAAATTAGCCAGCAAGGACAGTGGAGTTTCATACCTTCAGAAATAGCAACAGCTTCACCAACATCTGCATTAACAGGCAGGCGTCAAAACAAATACATCTCTGCAAAAACATGAGGAACAAGAGAAGAAATGCAAAAAGAAGAGATCTCTTGTTTTCGTAAAAAACTCACGACTCATTTCCCTGATTCACAAGCTGAAAAATGTAAAAATTAAGTTGTTAAGTGTGTGTGTGTGTGTGTGTGTGTGTGTGTGTGTGTGTGTGTGTGTGTGTGTGTGTGTGTGTGGATGAATTCCATTTGTTAGAGGCCATGCAAGGCCAAGTTATACAATGCAAGAATTTATGGCAGAGACCCGTCAGGCAGCAGGCTCTTCTGGCCCCGGCTAAAACGCTCCATTTACATTGCTCGTTTTCTGCATGTTGTCCACAGATTTTATTTTCCCGGATCAAAAGTTAAAGCCCAATTATTAAGACTGAACTTCAGAACTCCTCTGACAAGCACTTCCAAACCACTTTACGACCCTGGGAAGGTTGAAGTATTTTGTTGTGCTTTGTTTTCTTTCCTCTTTTGTCTTTTCCTCCAAAGTCTCACATTCTCTGATCAGTTGAGGAAACTAAGAGGGGGCCAAAAGGCGCCTCAACTCCAACATGTGGCCTCATGTTAACCCTAACATTAGTCCCTCTCCCCTCCCTTTTCTCATGTGAAAGCGTCTGTGAAAGCCCTGGCAAGGTTAGTGCTCCATCTCCATCTCCTGCACGTTGCGCGCCTCTCCCCAATTCCTGTCCTTCTCTCAGCCAATTACAGGCTCCGAGACTCACAGGAAAGTCGCCTGAGCCAATCAGAAGAGAGGGAGGCTCAGCCAAGCTCTCCTGGGGTCCCTCTCCGTAAACATTTAAGGGCCTCTTTGGTCAACCCTCCTCCCACTACCTCTGCCCTACACACACACACACACACACACACACACAAATGCAACATCTTGTCTTGGCACCCCACTGCCAGCACCATGCCTCTCCCATGTTTCCTCAAATCTCTATCAATCATCTGTGTTTGTCTAAAAGGAGCTGACGAGAGAGGGAGGGAGGAGAAGATGTGGTGATGGTGTGAGGGTGCAGCCAAAGACAAAGAAAGGTTAGGGGGTGAGAGGTCACATGATCTCTGAAGCTCTCCAGAAGTAAAGCATGCGCGCGCGTACACACACACACACACACAAACACACACACACACAGACTCGCTGAGAGCGATGTTGCAAGTCCAAGTTTAGTTTGAGGTCTCTCCAGAGAAAAAGCAGAAAGATGTTCAAATTCTGCGAGGTGTGGACATTCAAAGATTTATGAAGAAAACAAACAAGCGTGCTCCGATGTCTGCAAGGAGATGAAGACTGAGGTGCTGATGGGGAAGACGAGGAAACAGGCAATGTTTACTTTTTGGTGGGCAAAATAAGTGAGCACTGACATCATACATTCATTAACATGATAATACATTGACACCCGAAGAATGAGGTCACCCTTCAATGGGATTATGATCCCATGTTGCGACGGACTCTCTTTACATTGTCGACCCTCACTGGGCTGTCAACCTCAATTGGTGTGTAACACTCCCGCGAACACACACTCGCCAGTCATATATAGAAGGCAAGGGTGTTTTTTCTCACAGCTTTAAGCTTTATCTTCCTTCACTTTCTCATTCTTTGTCTCTCGTTCCAGTAATATCAGACAGTGGTAGTGACTGATTGAAGTCAACTGCTTAAGGATATGAAGTGTGAAGCAGGCAGAGAGTGTGGGAGAGGTGCTCCTGGCATAGGTGAGTAGCAAAGCAAAGTAAATCTACACAAACAAAACTCCCTCTATCCCCGTCAAGCACTGTGATTTTGGGCTGCTCGAGATGAACCGATGCACTGGCAGACGTGTCAACCGCTGGCCGATTCAAAGCTTCGGCAACTGAAAATTTAGTGTGCAAATTCTCAAAATGAGGTGTTAAACTTTGAGTGAGGGAAACGACAAAAGACATATTCAAGTCCCGCAAGCCAAGAGCCATGTATATTATATCCATTATACTCAAACAAAACAATCTGCATGGATAAATAACACTATAGGCGAGAGGTGAAAAGGTGTTTTTTTTTTTCAGAACTTTCCCTTTAAGGGCCTTTTACAGCGTGGGACACCCACAGTATATGACCACGCTGCTGCTGACCCTGTGACATTCCTTTTATCAGCTGCATTTCTAATGCTTTCTCCGGCTCATCGGGGCCTCTGGAGAGATGCTGCAGCTGTAAAGACAGCGGCTGATGTATGCCTCGAGTCTGAACAGGACTGCATTGGCCATCTCTCGGACTTTAAAGGTGTTGAAGGTGCTTCGAGTCTTTGAATGCATTCGTGTGAGTGCAATGCCTCCCATTATCTGATCTGATTACCTTATCACTTGCTCTCTCACTGTGTACTCTTCGTCATGTCTTTTAGTCTTTTCTGCAGATCCCCTCTCTATCAATCATCGCAGAGTACCTGTCACTACAAATGCCCTGATGCTCACATCTCATCCCTCTGGACTAACAAAGGGGACGCTGCTCACCTCAGCTAGCCTGTAGTGGTGCCACATACGTAAAAATAAAAGATCATCTTGTCAACACACCTGGAAAGTTTCATGAATGTTGACACCTGGTAAAGTACTCTGACCTGCTTCTGTGGTAGCTCTCGACACAAAAGGTGAAGGTGTGTCCAGGACTACTAATGTGGGTCAGGGGAGTTGAGGGAGGGGGCCGACCCCTGCCTCCGATCCATTACCTCGCTCGGACGACGCCCATCTCTGGGCTCGGCCTCCAGTTCGATCTCAGCTACACACCTGTGAAGTTTGGTTGCTGGTTGTGACAATATCACGGTGACGAACTCCGTCCACAGACAGACGCACACATACCAACAAGGTGAGAGCATCACGAGCTGGCGCTGCTCCAAACAGACGTTGTGATTTCTTACGTCACCCGACTTAAAACTGCTGCCTCCTCTGACACGCCTTTTGTGAAGAGCGTCATGCTAAGTGCAGGACCTCTGACAAGTTGTAGTCACTGGAATTTTAACCTGAAGTTCTTGAAAGTGACTGCTCCATAGAAAAAAAAAACACTTTAAAAAAAAAAAGGGGAGATCTGCGCACCGGTGAAATGTTTGTACCACTAGCACAGGCTCGGGCTAGCTGGTTAGCATGCTACCTTCTTGATAATATTAAATTTACTTTCACAAATGTTTTCACTTAAAGTCTTACATATTGCACCTTTAAATCAAACACATAATTGCTGAATTCAGCTTGATTTAAAGCAACTAAATGCGCCATTTAACCGCATGAGGTGAATCAAGAAGTCCAAAATACAAAACACATTTATGTGATTATCAACTGAATTTCATGAATCATCTTCACTCATGCGATCTCATCAGGGAAAGATTATCCTTCAGGACTGTACGACAAGAAATACTGTGGCAGACGTGAGCATATTTCCTTTCATCGCAATCACATTTGAGCGTACACATGCACAGAGTCGTCCGAGGTCCCACTGTTTGTTCTCTCAATAATTACACAAGAATCATGTAAACAGATTTTTCTGCCTTGGCTCGACCCTCCCCCTTCACCACTAACCTCTTTCTTTAAAATCAACAGAATCTGAGTAAACACGCCGCAGACTTCCAACATGAGCCTGCACGTTACACCAGACACTGGGGAGGAAGAGTCCACATTGGCGGGGCCTGATAAAAACTGCTTCTCCACCAGCTGCTCCGAACAGGCCTTCAGCTGCTGGGTGTATTTACATGAAATCATTAACCTGTTGAGGAGAGAGAGAGCGTGTGTGTGTGTGTGTGTGTGTGTGTGTGTGTGTGTGTGAATGTGTGTGTATGCATGCAAGACGCAGGATGCATTTTTAACGTGTGCGTGCAGCAGCTCTCAGGCATTCAGACCTGGCTACTGGACGGCTCTAATGTGTCCTGCTCTTATTTCATAAGAGAGAGTGGAAAACTCAGAGTCAGCACACTGGCATGGGACGAGCCTTGCGCTGGAAGCCGATCAGGACACACATCTGCAAACACCCCGGCTGCAGTCTGTGTGTACGAGAGGGTGAGCGAAAAAGAGGGGAGCGCTCGTGCACGTGCAAAATCAAGTGTGCGTATCAGAGCGGGGCCGAGCAAAGGTAAAGAGTGCAAGAGTGAGAGACGGACTCGAGCAGGAGCAGAGAAAGTGTGTGCTGAAAAAAAGTGATCTTTGTGGAAAAAAAACCCTCTCTGCATTCCACGCGCCGTGTGTGCACGCACGGACATGCAGCCGTTTGTCTAAGATATTAAAACTAAAGCTGCCAAGTAAAAACTGCATCCAAAAATAACTTGTTGGTAATATCAGAGACAATTAATTCCAGTCCAATCAGAACAGACGGTCACGTGGGAACTAATCTGGATTTTGGTTTTAGGATTTTAGAATTCAATCCCATCTCAAATAAAATAAATAAATAAAAAAAGGTCTATCAAGCCACTTGTTGTTTTTGAGGACTAAGTATAGATGCGCAGCATCCATAGCTCCATATCCTCCCTCACACACACACACACACACACACACACATCCTGACGACCATGCAACAACAACACTGAAGTGCACATGGATGTGTGCAAAAAAATCTAATGGTTTCCAAAGTGTTGAGCGGCCAAAGGGTAAAGCCCATTACAGCTGTGTTTACTGAGACAGGAAGTAATGTCTCTTTAAAAAACTCCTCGCCTCATCTATCGAAGCATCTCTTACTTCAGCTACCTGGTGGTTATTATAATAGCTGCCATTATGCATGTCCCTCATTTCTTTCTGCAGAGCGACCGTTGCAACAACAAATCCCACTAAATGTGCTTCGGCAAACTGTGCAGCCTTACAGAACAAGGGCTTGCAATGGTCACAATCTCGCAGGTTTTGTTTTCGGGCAAGCTAATTCTCAATGGAGTGCATGGGGCACTCGTATGCTAGCATCAAAATCGCTATTTTATTTTAAAACACTAAGAAGGCTCAACACAACATGAAACTTTGAAGAGAAGGTTTTTGAACAACTCACACTGGACCATTCCCCAGGCCTTCCTGTTGGGTCGCACTCGGGGATCGACACTTTTTGTCATGACGATGGCGCGCCGAAGATACAGCTCCTAACATGAGTTGTTCAAAATCCTTCTTTTTAGTAAACTCTGTGTACACAAACAATGTTCTAAATGCTTGTGTTCCTGTGTAGAGACCCTGGTGATACTAGGAGCAAAGTTTCATGTTGAGTCGAGCCCTCTTAGTGTTTTAAAAATAGCGATTTTGATGCTATCGTGTGAGTTTCCCAGCACTCCATTGAAAATTAGCTTGCACGAAAACGAAACTATGGTAAATCTTAAAAATGCCTCTTTCATTGTAATTATGCTTTTACACCTATGTTTGACTCATAGACATTCACAAATAAAGCCTAGATCGCTTTTTGGCGAGAGTTTCACTTTAAAGCTCTCACATACTGGAATCACTTCAATGTTACATGTTGTCAAAGACAGGACACACAAGACAATTAAAGAATCTGTAAAAAAGTCATCATGGATCTTAAGGTCCCTCCCGAACAAATAGCGGATAAATAAATGCTGGTGACCTTTAGTTTGGAACCTGCCGTATTCACACGCCTCCCATTTTACTTGTTTTTGTGTGAGATACAATGGCTGAGGCACGTCAAAACAAACCAGGAAACCAGTATAGGGCTGCACGTCAGCGAGCTAGACATCCTCTGCAAATGATACACCTGACGATATTCCTGATTATCTCGATCCACGATTCATCCCGACGATACCAAATTCGCCGTGATAAAGTTGTTTTGAGCATTTTCATCGAGCGCCGCCATAAAACCTTATGTCCTTTATGAGACTGGTGAAACTGACGCGATCTAGTGAACATACATGATAACCATTCTGGATTCTATGCAAAAAGAACTGTTTCGGAGCTGATACGGATGAATGGGATCGGGACACGCTGTTGTAGACCAAAATCACAGCTCAAGACTTTTTCCTTGAGGAGGGAATGACACCTCTGTGGCACGTGGCCCTCTGCGGTGACCAAGTGTGCACAGTGAGCCTCATCACATCTGCTCTGTAATTAAAACAGCAGAGGAGCAGTGGTGCTCCTGCATACATGCTGCACTGACTGCAGATCAGTGATGGGAGAAAGAAGCCGGCAGGAGAAGGTGACAATCCAGCGGGGGAACCCCCACACATCAGCTGGTCCCAGTGCCTCACAAAAAAACAACAAAAAAACAAAACCCCAAAGCATAAGGTCTACATGAAACTGAATGGGATTCCTCTGGGTGGGTTCTGATTGTTGATGAAACCAATTAAGCAGCTTTAAAAGGCATCACCTGGCATCACCTGCTTACTTGTGGTGAACCTCTCACAGCTGCCCCCCCCCTCATGACATCGCAAGTCAAATAAGCAGACATGTAAAAAAAAAACAAAAAAAAACAAAAAAAAACGGCTCAAGTGAAGTGATTCCGATCCCGGCAGAGACCAACAACACGAGCTGGCGTCAAGTCGAAAGAGTGTGTCATTTTCCAAACCAGTCGTTTCTGCGTCTCCCCCGGGATTTTACATGCATCGGCTGTCTGTGCTGTGTTAAGACTCTTCGGGTGTCCCGGCAGCTTCTGCAAAGGAAAACAAAAAACAAAAAACAAAAAAACAACCCAAACTTGCTGCGGGATTTGCGTCAACTTTCAGCGGTTTCGATAAAGTGCGCATTTACGTCGAGCACTTGCACGCCAAGAGGGATTCATGTGTGTGATCCCCCCACCCATAAAAAAAATGTATCTATATTTTTCTTGCAATGAGCAGCCTGCAGCGTGAAGAAAACCATGAAGCAATTCCAGCAAAGTTTCCCCGACTCGTGCGTAAACTTCCAACAACGTGGAGAGTTTTAGGGGGAAAGGAGAAACACGAACACACACATACACAATAAAAAAAGATAGAGTGCACGTTTTAAAAGCACACAAACGCACTTACTTTGGTACGAAGTCTCGAGGTGGTGGGGGAAGAAGACAGAAGTAAGGATAAAAACTGCAAGGGCAACGCAGATCCGACTTTTCACAACTTGGTCATCTGATGGCCAGCGTGACAGCAAAACCAAAAAAAAAAAAAAAAAAAGTCCTGCGTCTTCACTGCAGCCCCCGCTCGGCCCCCGGTGAGATCTCTGCGATCGGGGGGCTTCTGTCACATCACCCGAATCATTTGAGGGGAGGTGGGGGAAAGAAAAAATCGGGTTCGTGCCTCTTTCCTGTTGTCAAGATTCTGGGTCCAGCCTTGTCGCTCGGCTCATCATCCAAGCTCACTTTCAGGGGGCTACACACGCTACGTAGCTGAGACGGAGCCAGTACGTGTGTGTTTCAAATGGCGGTGAGGCGCCCTCATCCGCCAGCAATCCAATCTGCTCCATTATGGCCACACAGAGGAGGACAGTCGGGGAGGGGGAAGAGACTGCCGGGCCAAACTTCCAAAATAAAACCACCCGGTAGCTGCCACGCTCTGTGGAGAGAGCCAAAGTTTAAATGAGGTCTAATAATCATTTTATTGGGCTATTTATCATGGGGAAGAATCGCATACTTTACATTTTAAAGCGGTGCGTCAGAGACAGATTTCTTTCAGTGACTTTTTATTTTATTTTTAAGGACAAAAAGGCATAAAACCAAAACATCTTAGTGTCTCTGTGTGGACTTATAATCATTACACAGACGCTGAGTTGCATTTAGGCGTAACACTTGTGTGTGTGTGTGTGTGTGTGTGTGTGTGTGTGTGTGTGTGTGTGTGTGTGTGTGTGTGTGTTTTATTCAACATGTTGCTCATGATAGTGTCGGTATCCGTCCTGTCTGCGCTACTTTTCACGGCGCACAGTGGATGGTTTGACGCTGAGCGCTCTCATCTGTGCCATGCCCAGTGCGTCCGGAGCGTGCCAGACGCACTGGCACACCTGTGGCGCACTTAGATACGAAACGATACTTCATCAGGTATTGAGGCTGGCTGCGGCAAGCCAATCACATTCACTACTTTCCCTGAACCCTGAAAGCCCCCAACACCACATCCTCACCTTATCCATCTTATCCACACGTCAACCTGTATTGCACTTAAAAACGTTTACGCTCCAGGTGGTATGATGCGGTTTGCAGTTGTCCTGGTTACATACTGTAAAAGAAAAAAAAAAGTGTACGTGTGAATGGAGTGTGGACTGTTTTTCAATGCTGATTCACAAGAAGGGAACATAACCATAATCGACTTGTGTTCTGCAGCCTAGAATAAGGACGCCTCTGTGGTTACCTTTGCAACAGTCCGGTGGTTGTGGCACATTCATAATAATGCGCAGCAAATCCGTCGTGCGTAATTGTGGCAATAACTGCGCACGGAACAGTTTCCACGCTTCCTTCAAATGCCTGTAAAGTGTGATAAAAAATATATATATTTTTTTCACCAGCATTGTTCTTAGTTGGGTTTGGACTATTTATGTGAAGATATGCTGTCGTAAGTTATTTGTTAACCTGTTATGATTTGCCACCGATTTGCTATTGACATTTATGTTTACCAGCTGCTCTGAAGTTGCACGTCTGTCATTAAAATGCACCGTAAAAATTCATACTTGGACCCGGACAGAATAATGCACCTGAACAGAAACAGCTAAAAAATGATATCTATCACCATGACCAGCACCCATAAACACCCCCACCCACCCACAGCTGTTATGAATGGCCGCATCTGTCTGAGGAGCTGTAGCCTGTGTAGGCTCACGTGGAGGGTCCACTGGAGAAGTGACGCCCCGAGAGGCTCGACCAACGTTTCAGCTGTCGCTGGATATACACCCACCGACCCAAGAGCCAACAATGGACGGGCCCGCCCCGACACGTGAGAGCACAACACACCCATGCAGCCAGCTGTTGCTGCTGCTGCTGCTGCTGCTGACTGCTGGGTTCTCTTGACCGATTCCCTTTCTTCCTCCAATCAATGATCCCCCCCAAAGCAAACATCCATCAGTGTTAACTACACCAACTGCAGTATTGAGGGGAAAGGAACAGATTTGTATTTTTTGCATGAATGCATCTGGTTACATAGACACACCTACAGACCATGGCAGTCAGAGCACGTCAGCCGACACAATTAAAGGGGAACTGTGTGGTTTTTTGAGAAGCAATTCACACTTGGAGCTGTGATATTTAAGATATTCACGAGAACGCAAACTCAGAAATATTTATTTTTTCCCATGACTGAATAAACAGGCTGCTTGGAGGCTAGAAAGGTGGCAGGGTCCGCCACATGTAAACAGTCATGAAATTGTGTCCATTTGTTTATTCACTTAATTCAATTATGAAAAGAAAGCGAGTTTATCTATCTTTTATATTACTCTTCTGATTCCCCAACACTACATTGTGTCCTCTTTAAGTCAACCCCTGTTCTCTTAAATAGCAAAACAATCTAATAGCATCTAGTGTCCAGTCCACTCTATATAGCCTTCCACACAGTCACTCAGTCTCCAGGGAGTATTTTCTTGATCCAGCCCCCCCCCCTGCAATGCACTGAAGCACGGTTGACATAATTTGTGATACGAAGGGGGGAAAGAAATGGAATTGGCCTGTCTGTATTGAACCGAGCCATCCTTGTGTTTTTTTTTATATCCCTGTCCACTTCTGGTTTATAAGGTCCAGAAGTTATGGCTTGGCTTTCTCTGAGTCCTCTGGTAGCAGTGTTCATAAAAAACACACTCAACCAGATGCCAAGTCTGCTCTCATGTAACACAAATACTGTAAATTATAACTTGCTGCACAGAGAGAAAAAAAAACAACAAAAAAAAACACATGAACTCAAAGGTTTACATTTGATATGCACAGGAACTTTCTTTACTTTAGGGAAACAGGGTTACTCTCATTCGCTGGCCTTTGTGACATTGATTACAAAACCGAAACTGCACTGGCAAAACAATTTGCATGTATTAAGTGACCCCTGAACACGTCCATGCAGCGGTCAGTCATGGGACAGAGAGCTCTGATTGGAGGAGAGAGGGGGGCGTCCACTGAATTAGTTCCTTTGTTATGGAATATTCATTCCTGTGATTGTCTGCCCTCAGTGATCATGCGGACTTATGCTGTATTGAATGTGACAACAGAACAATGCATCTGGCCCGCAGACCCGTGCTGCTGGACCTGCACTCACTGGAGGGACGGAGCTCCTCGGCTGCACCCTCTGTGGGACACTTGGTGACAAGCTCTGGTGCTGGCAGTTACAGTAGCCATCGAAAGTGACGCCGTCTTTTAGTAATGTGATCCGTCAGCAGAGCAGATGTTATGACTGAGTGTTTTAAGGCTTGACACACCACCAGCTATTAAGACGCACACCTGCAGGCATGAGCACTTTGGTTCATAAATCTTCCTTATCATTCTGCTATTATTACAACTGTAACACAGTGATGGATGTTCAGAGATAAGGCTGGGGTTATCGTAGAGATTTTGGAAAATACCGGAGATTCCAATCATAGTTTCTACTGAACACGCAAATCTTCAAAAGTGGGTCGTTTAACGGAAAGGAACAGAAAAAAAAATGTCCTTCTGTCTGTTGCATATCTGGAGAACTGTTCATCCAATCTGCTTCACGCTTGGCAGGTCAGTCGCAGAGGACTCAAGGTCGCGCAGTGTCGGGTTAGGACACACGACGCATTACATATTATTACATTTTTGAGTAAACGGCAAAAACCGTTCTGTGCAGATGTGGCCTTAGCACTCTGGCTCCGTTGCGCTTCAGACAGAGGCCGGGATCACACTACAGCACTGAATTCAAAATTGACATACACTTTCTTCTCTATGATCTTAAAACATGCACGCACAACAAGAATTTTAATCAATGGCACACACTAAGGTTATCGGACCAGAGGGAGCAATGTACCTCCCCCAGTGATCTCATGGGGGAAGAAGACGTAAACAAAATGGAATCAGCGGGGTGCCACGACTTGCTGTAAGAAAATACAAGAAAGCAGAAAAGGGAGTTTTATGAATCTGAATGAGTGTGGAGACATGGTCGACACAGGTTCTCTCTTCTTCAGCGACAACTGGAGGTGAGATTTCAAGTTCCGGTCAATGGTAGTATGCTAGCCGACGTTAGCTTCAGCACCGTCAGCTTGCTCTGGGATGCCTCTCTCATCGGTTGTTGCAAAATATCAAAAATCAGAAAAAAAAATGATGATGAAAATGAAAGGATGAGTCTGTGAGCTGTTCAGGAGGCTTAACACTGGATCTGTAAACCCTAAACATTACCAGATTATGTGCCATGCAGCATGTATGAATGAGAATTGTCTTAATTATTAAGGGGGAAAAAAAGGCTAAATCATTTCCTAAAACACTTTTGGCACTGTAGTTTTAATCCAGCTTTAACAGCAGGGAGATGGTGTATTCAGGATCAGATTAGGTATTAAGCGCCCAAGTTCAGTGTTATTATTAAGAGACATGTGTAATGATGTGGCCCGTTTATGTATTTCAGCAGGTTTTGGATGGCAGTTGAGGTCTGTTGCACAGAGGAACGATCTCTGTCAGGCTTTGGCAGTGTTTGTGAATAGCATCAACCATTGTTGTCCACTGACAGTCAGCAATAAAAACAAGTACATCACAAGAATATTTTCATTATTTTATTTTCATCAGAACTGGGGCATTAATTAGAAAAATACCATTTCCCGCATCAGGATTTCTCCAACAGCATGTCTTCCAACTGCCACTGAAGAGCCACTTGTTGTTGTCTGTCTGTTTTTATTATCCATGTAATGAAAGAGTGCCCTTTGTGTCCCATCCGCCCCCTGAAGTCACCTGTAATGCATTTAGTGCGGTTTCACATCTCAAGTGTGGCCTTTCACCACTATGTCAGCACCCTGCTCCCTATTGGATTAGGATAAGACAGGAGGCGATGGCTACAGGGGACAGACAGACACGAAATAACAACAACAGCAGCGACAGATATAAAGATGGATCTCTGTGCTCCTGGTTCTATATCTTCTTTATTATGTAGCTGCCGTTGATAGACCTCAAGTGACTCACAAATAATTCACCATTAACACTTCTGGGCCCCTAATCCAGCCTTACGAGTCCCTAACTTGCCGTATATGTCAGCAGGAGGTAGGTGTGGCGCTTGAGTGAAGTGGGGGAGGAAATTGAAGCGAATTGGCGAGATTGCATGGGATGAGCGAGATCCACCGAGTATCAGCATGAGAGCCCCGCCATGTGCAAAACAACACAATTAAGAGGGACGCTTAGCCTAATCAGTGAATGCATCATGTAAATGATGTTTTTTTTGTCAATGCCAACTTTAATCTCGGCTGTTATCGTGGAATACAAATCAGGGACTTAACTCTAATGAAAGGAGGAGAGCGTGAAAAGAGTGGGACGAGACAACGGTGAAGGAAAAGGGGGACAGCGGAAGATGCGGGCGGTGATGTAAGAAGACAGTGTGCGAAAGGCGGCGTTGGCTGTGCGGTTACTGTATTCAAGCCCTGTGAGCGGCGTCTAGTGTCAAGTTCATTCCTTCGAGGCAAACAATTATTGACACAGCAACCAGTCTTCATTAACTTTGTAGCTATATGTTTACTTACATGCTTTTACATGTTGTGATCCAGTTAGTGTGACGTGCACCCATCCACTTTCTCTGCCACCACAGGGCGTAGACATGTGGACACATAGCAGCTGCATCCACTCCACAGTGGGCCAGCGTTTGAATCCATCCTCTGCATATCATCTCCACACCCTCTCTCCTCCCATTTCTGTCGCTCCTCCCAACAAAGCCATGAGATGTGTTTAAGAAAGTACTACTATGATTCCTTTTTGTGATTCGTTCATGTATAGCCGACTTACATATGGACTTCTTGTATGTAATGTGAAACAGGTAGGCAACATCAACTTCAGTCCACATCTTTTCAGGCAGTATACTTTTTTGTAGTCCATTATGGAAACCTGTTGGTGACTGCCGAGATACGCTGAACTGATACTGCTGCATCCATTCTGCTTCTGCAACATTAATGCACCAACAAAGCTTAGTGGTGTTTGATTAATACAGCTCAAATTCTGTAAATCAGTGCAATTCAATACACAGTTAAACTGCACAAACTACAGCCTCTGAAAGCACAGGAACATTTTCAACTAAGACTGAATATTAATAGCAAGATGACACCAGTTACTGCAGGATTATATATTCATTTCGTAGCTACAGGTGTTATTATCAGTGTGTCCACCCAACCCCATGTTATGTAGTTGCACAAAAAGTGTTTTTAATATTGTATACCCAGAGAGCATATTTTGATTCAATGTTTGTGCAAATATGAGTAAAAATAACCACTTATTTTGCATTTGTAGCAGCTGGTAAATATGGTTCTCCAAATTCAATATTTAACTTTGACAAAAAAAAAAGAAAAAAAAGTGAAAGATCCACTTACACAAGGCCAATGCTGGCATAAAACCAGATACTACACATGTCCAACATCACGAAAACTTAGGTTTCATTGAGCATGGAAGGCCTACTGGGAATATATAGGAAACACCTCCAGCAAAACAGTATTCATATTACATAAGTTGCAAGTGAACGGGCTGCCAGAAAAATACTGCTGATTATTTCATTTTTTATAGCCTTGGGCTGCAGAGGGAACGGTATAAATGGAACTGCATTAAAGTCTGTTGGCATTACACCAACCTTGAATCGCAGAAGTGGTTCAGTTGATGCATAATTGATCAAAGGGTATGTGGAGGAGCACGTCCTCTTTCGTCACTTTAACATTTAACTATCAGATAACATTTGACGGTCGGAGCAAAAAACAGCTGTATCAGTTTTACCCTTTCATACGCTGCGTCCTGGTGTCTCTGTACACATCTGTACACATCTTAACATGCATGGCTCGCCTCAACTGTCCTCACAAAGTTCTCGCGTCTGTAAACTGTCTGGGGTCAGGAAATAGGGCTTTTCTCGCTCATGACTTTGTTTCCCAGAGGCCTCCTGGAGGTCTGGTCCTCATTCATCCTACCAAAACATGGCCCGGGAACCTCCCCCACCAAACTGCCACCATCTATGTAGGAACCATGTGCTGCTAATGGTTCACAGTCCACAGCCTAACAGTAAGCAGGAACCTTGAAACTATACCATTTAAGCATGTTTCAACACATCCTTGCTGCAAAACACTCAATTGATTAATGCTGTTTATTTTTCCTCCGCCTGCATTCACATAAAAGTGGTTCATCTTCATCATATCCATCCACACTGACAGTGTCTATCCTCGTTCAGTGTCTACCTCCATTTTCTCCCTCGGGATCACGGAGTAATAACAAAGGATTAAGGGGGATGTTTTTCCCTGCATTCCTGCCCCTAACAACAGGTTCCCATGGTTTTATATACCATTTTTTGTAAAGTGGTGTACCATTGTTGTTAGACGCGTGCATGTGCAGCCACAAAAAAAACACAGGCACATAAACATACAATGTACGTAAATGCTGCGGATTGAGAACCCAAAGAGATGGACATCGTGTTTGCAGAGAACAAAAAGATGTGTCGAGATGAAAAGTCAGATTATGTCTGTTCGGCTCTCTCTCGCTCTCTCTCAGAAACACACACACACAAAACACACACACCTGCTGACTCCATCATTTCAATTTAAATTTCACCAGGAAAAAAAAGAATCAATCTCTGCTTCACCAGCTTCCATTCAGCTCATCTTAATGCACCTAAATTGCACCAATCACGATTCTATTCTAAATCTGTATGTGTATGAAAATGATTGAGGCTGAGGACCCTTTTGATGGAAAGGTTGCCGAGGGATGTACTTTTACCAAAGATTCGTGGTTACCTAGGGGACTAGAACAAAAAAGCGCATCAGTGAGGCACATTATCTTGTCATCCTTACATCAGGGCATGTGAACAGTGCCGACAGAGATACAGAATATCACACAGGTGGTAGTTTCACACAGTTTCGCACAGTTGTCTCAACTTTGACAGTTCACAACTGAATTCACCAAACACGGTAGAGTTGACACAGTGTTCACAGAGGCAATCAATCAATATTCATCTTAAATTACCAAATATCTAACTGTGGGTTTCTACCAGTTTAATATTCAAGAATATATTGTGCATTTTTTTCATATGTGCTTAATAGGCGAAAAGCCATGTGTGCCTGTTATTGAGAAACAGATAGCTATACAGATCCTTTTATGTCTGGACTATCTACAGGATGCTTTAAAGGAGACCTATTATGCTTTTTTTTTTTTTTTTTGCTTTTTCCCTTTCCCTGTTTTATTTACATTCTTGTGCATGTAAAGATCTTGAAAGTTAAAGAGGTCAAATGCTGCACCAACAGAAGCTCCTCTCTCCCACCAAAAACACTGTTCCTGAAACGCCTCATCAGCAGTCTCGCCTTTAAATCTGTGAATTTTTTCGCATCATTTATGTTTAGCGGCTTGGGTTTGGCACCCAGGAATTGATTTAGTATAGCTGCTCTGTTGTTGTTGAATCTTAGAATAATCGTAACATGTCTCCTTTAGTAAAAGCCTTTGGAGTGAGGAAATGCATATTAAATTGTGTGTTTTTCACTTCTTGCTCTAAATGTGCTTATTGAAAATTGGATGTTTTCTCAGTAAGCCAACATGGTTATAAAATACTTCAAACTTCAATGAAATTCAAAATAGAAGACAAAATGAAGCTACAAAGGCAAAGCTCTCACCAACGAGCACTGACCCTCACAGTGATTAGCAGCACCCCCTGTTGGCCAAAACAGGATATTCATCCAAGCTCGCTGTCATGCAGCTGTGGACTCAACTTTACATTCCAGGGATGACGTCAGAGGAAAGGAACCACAGGGTATGATTGTGGCACATTACTTAGCAACGTAGACAGGAAAAAAAGCTTGCACTACTCACAAAGGTTCAAACTTGTGAATAGATGCACAAAATAGCAAGAAGAACAAAAGGCGGAAAAAAAAAAGCATGACTCATACACAGACAATAGTTTTACCACTGTAATTACTCGACAGCAATTTGCCAGTTATCTAACAGGCGTTTAATGGTGAGCAACAGTGACTCATTCACCACAAGAAACATCTGCAGTTCTGAATCCAAAGAGCAAAGTGATTGTGCAACATTTATCAAAAGGCAAGATTTTTTCATTCTTTACAATAAATTGTTTGAAGTTTAAAAAAGAAAATGCACGGAAAAAACAAAACAAAAAACAGAAACACATTTTAAAGTTGTTTGTCATCTGTTTACATATTGCCACACCGAACACTTAATACAACAAAAGAAAAGACATAAAATGACATACAATGTGGCCCACCTGATTAATTAGCAGGTCATAAATTGTAAACTTGTGTGATTTGGCTCATAAATTAACTTATACCAGCGTATAATATATCAACACATACACTTAACATTCTATCCTAAGATAGTTTCTTCGTATGACTCTTTGTAGATAAAAACGGGGTCTCTGTCAGTTCCCCTGCTGCTCATCCACTTCATTAAACTCCATTGGAAGCACTTCTATCCTGAGACATTCAGTGCACATGTGTTCAGATTACATCACTCAGGAAATGCCGTAGTGTGTCTTGTTCTCAGCGTAATGCAGCAATAATATCTGTGGTTTTAATTCATCTGGCAGCAGAGGCTGGGCTACATACTACCTTAGAGTTTGACTCCAGAACATCTCAACAACCAGGAGATCCCATCCAGAAGACCTGACAGGGATTCTGCTACCGTGTCCTGCACCTGGATAAGAAAGGGAAACACAAACACGGTTGAAAATAATCCTGACACTGGATAGATTATCAGGCAGTCAAGCTTTTCATTTCAATCAAATATCAGGAAATTACCATCCAGGGGTTCGCCAGTTGGGGTAGGCCGAGTCTCTTTGCCATGTCGACACAGGGAGTTCGACACCTCGCCCTGTTCCTCCTGGGAGCAGCTTGCAGGGTAGTTGCCTCTGACTCTTCTCTGGAGACACAGGAGAGCACCAGGAGAGGCCTGGGTGCTGAACCCCCGGCTGAGTTCAGCACAGCTCGAATCTGAGCCACCTCGGACTCCCCCTCCCCTACTGAAGACATGGCTTTCATGCAAATGTCCTGTGCTGGTGATTAAAATGACAACAACCAATGCACGTGATGTGACACGGCGGCAGCAGAGGTCTTACCTTTACCAGGCTCGGCATTGGCGACATAGATGAAACCATCCACCACCTGGCACACCTGCTGGACCTGAGGAGCAGGACTGTAGATCGGGTGGCCTGAGTCATCGGTTCCTACTAAGATAAAAAGCTTATTACCGATGCTCTGCTGCTGCACTCTGGCTCTTTCCCTCTCGGCCCTGCACACGTAAACATTAAGAGATTAATAAATGTTGCCACGGTAACAATAATATGCAGAAAAAAGATGAACGACTGCAACTCAAAGGGCAAGTTCAAAGTGCAAAGTGCTTACCTGTTGGTTGAGTACAGAGTCAGGATATTAAATCTGTGTTGGTTGTTGAACAAGTAACTGATCCCAGAGCCAATACCTAGAATAAAAAAAAAAAAGAAATGTCGATATTGGTTTGGTTACATTTTGGGCTAATACTGCCGCTCAGTGGTGGAGGGATAAACCTGCATCAAGCAAGATAATCCAATTTTCTTTCTGTAATTTGACTAATTGAATTTAATTTTGGATTTAAGTAATGATTGTACATAATAATAACTGTATAACAGCATTACAGTGTTTATGTATACAGCACTCTCATTCCAGTGACAGCACCTTTTAGCTTAAGAATAAGCCTTTATTTGGGGCTAGTTTTGACACTGAAAGAACAAAGAGAAGCTTTTCATCATCGTCGTCTCACCATTTATCTGTCTGTGTGGAGTGCCTGACACAGGAAGCACATCTGGGGCGTGCATGAGCCTCGTGACCAAAGAGACATCCAGCTGCTCCATGCCAGGGCCAAACATGGCATAACGGGGTTCAGATGAGGGCACCAGAGACTGAAGAAATGAGGTCACAACCTCATACGCCGGGCGCGAAGGAAGCCATCGCTGTCTGCAGGACGGGCAGCCTTTCAGGTATCTGTGGAGACAAAGTCAGTGGTCAAACAAATGTCTCCAGGTGTTATCCACTGGAATCCAACAGGACAGCCAGAAAAGATACCCACTCAGACATGTAGTCAAACTTCGCTTCCATCCCTTTGTCTTCCCCCTCCTCTCTATCGTCCACGGTCTCATCTTCACTGATGAGTGGTGCGTCCAGTTGTGGCATGGACAGATGATCAATGGAAGGCCAGTGTGGCATATCCCTGAGCAGGAAGTACCTCCACAGCAATGGATCTCTGACCATGGCTCTCCAGTACTGACTGCTGGCTCCCAGCCGGCAGATATCAGAAGGCGACAGAAAGGTCATGATCTGGAACTGTATGTCCACCTGAAGGAGGGAAGATATGGTGATGGTGATGTTTTACCCCCACCCCCCAGTACATTAACAAGTGATACAACAGGTCCCTGCACAATGAACTGAATGCTGTTTTCTGTTGATTCTGTGTCAGTCAATTTAATTTCAAATATATGACGAATATAGAGAAATCTCTCTGATAGATAAAGGCTGTGGGTTGGAGAAGGTACAAAGGAAGGAGGAGTATCAAGAACTGAAACAGGAAGGAAACACCAGCAAATTTATTATCAGTAAAAATACAAAACAGGGGGAAAAAATTAAGGTTTTGAAAAAAACAAAAAAAACACTCCATATTCAACAATCTGCCAACAAACGTCCCCAGTCCCAACGTGTTTGAAACACATTGCTTTCAACACATTCATAAAAAGCATATATCTATATATAAAAAAAAAAAAAATCAATGAAGTTGATAAAGTAAAACATTTAACAGTCTGACATTATACTCTTTTCAATTGATTATACTTCACAAATGATTGGCAAATTATCTGTTTGACATAGAATAGCAGTTGTAAAACATACTTAAGGAATGTACATAATATGAATATAATGCTTACTTAGATTATCAAAAGTAAAAAAAAAACAACAGAAAGAAAAAAACAGAAACAGCATAGGATACATTATACTTGTAAGTTATATATTACATAGCTGTTTGAAAGTGGGGTGTTTTTTTTAATACAACATATGTTATAAGGTGATCATACATTTTATTCAATATCAGAATCTGATAGAGTAGGCTGTGTTTATAAATGTAACGGGATAAAAGACAATATGTCTGTCATTTAAGAAGTGGAGTAACAGCATCAGTGTTGTTTAAAGTACCAAAGAGTCATACTTGAGTCAAAGTAAAGATTAAGTGTTAAAATAGAACTTTGGTTAAAATTCTCCCACACGAAAAGAGCTTGAGTTCAATCATTTAGTACCCGGGATCATAATGTTAAAGTCGGTATAAATCATACTTATGATGTTCAGCTACAAGCAATCTGCAAAGTAACTGGTGGGCCAAACTCAAGTTGCCAAAATCAGTGCAGCGGAGTACAAAGTATGATCTTTGCTTTCAAAATAAAATGCAGTGGAATTTTAATGTAGCGGAAAGTGGGAAAGAAAAGTAATGAAAAACTACGTCAAAATCGTACTAAAGTACAGTACTCGAGTAAATGTATTTAGGTAGGTTACATCACTGGATAGCAGGAAGTACCAGGGATTGGTCATGTGGACTAAGTTTAAGACTTATGTTTCGTTCCAGCCTCTTATTGCCTGACATCTCTTTAATGTCTAATCAACTTTGGAAAATAACCGTTACCCGAACATAACTTTTCTGACAGTTGGATAAGAGAAAACCAGTTAGGTTCTTCTGCTCACCGGTAAGCTATCCAGAAACCCCGGTTGCGGTTCTTCTCCCGCGTCCTCAACTGGCTTCGAGTCATCTTTGAAAACTGTCCGACTATTTGGAAAGTATCTGTCTCTGAACCGCCTCAGGCTGCGGATAACTACGGACTCGTTGAGCTGCTGGTTCTCTCCTGCCATGCCTTCAGATTGTAGCTGGTGAAATGCTGTGAGAACGAGTGCGACATGACAACAAAAGTTGACGTTTCCCTATCTCCGTCACACTTCCTTGTTGCTGGCTGGTAGCGCGGCATTGTGGGTATCGTAGTCCTCCCAAGAATGTGCACTCTAAGTTCTCAGGCATAATGCAAAGCAAACGTGTTTTTTCTTAAAACAACGCGTGTTTATTGTCAACGAGGACATAAAAAAAAGAAAAGAAAATGATTTTCGTCCAGACAACACAGATTCTCTAGTAATAGTTATACTATCAAGATTATTTAAGTGGCAGAAAAAAATGGAACTTTCAATAGATGGGAATACAAGTGGTGCGTTATAAAGCTGGTATGAGCAAATCTGAACAAAGTTTAAATGGTCATGAATACAGCATTGTCAAACTGTTTTTTGAACACCTTTCTTTGCCTTTAGTGTGTATATGTTTTATACACACATACATATATATGTATATGCAATTATAAATATTAAAAGCTTAACAAAATGGCAACAAAACAATAAATAAAATGTTACTGTGCAATGTCTCCCTTCCAGCTGGATTATCTTCAAACTTGTAACAATCTTAAAAAATGAAAAAAAAGGTCAATTTTATTAATAACCTTTTTATATTCATATTAATGTTATTATAACACATTCTCAGAGCAAAAATAAGTGCCCCAGTCAACAGTCTGGAATCAAGATGACATCTGCTTTTTAAGCAGGACAGGGCAAAAAATTATTCAACAGCTTCCCTCTGCAGTCACTGCCAGTTCAACACAACCTATCTTATACTTTCTGACCTCTCCTCCACCTGCTTTGGCCTGGGCCATTTGGCATGAGATGAGGTTGCCTGTAGACACTGATCCAAAGACTCTTCTTCACATACACTTTCTCCCTGTGCCTCCCCTTAACCTTCCACAACATTACACCCCACCTGATCGATTCCATTTTTATTTGGGGGTTGACACACATTTGAATACTGAACTTAGATCTGTGCCTGAGGGCAACTTCAACACAGGAGCAGCTTGGTTCACTGTAAAATACTAAGGATTTCCTTGGCATTCTCTGTGTTCCAGCCCTGGCCCTGCAGCGGGCCCTCACAGGCAAGCACATATTTGTTGAGGATCTGCGTGCCAATGTCCCGAAACTGGAGCCGATCTTCTTTGCGATCCATTGTGTCAGCGCTGCAGTCTTCGTACTTGACTGCCCAGAAACACATTTCCCCGATGTACATCATTGTCAACAGGTGTGTGTCTGAGAAGATGCCTGGATGAAAGCATAAGCAAGTAGTGAGTAAGACCAGTCCAGCTAAGAAATGTCTTCAACTAAAGACAAAGGAAGTAACGGATTTACCTTCAGATAGGAAGCTTGCTGTAGCAGTGTCATGGAGCACCACCCCATCGTTGAGCTTCACAGAGTTTCTTACCTGCAGCATCCTCATAAGGTAGCGCACCCCCTCCTGAATACACTGAATGAAAATAAAATCTGATAAGTCCGATGAGCACTTAATAACAGTGCATGTCAAAAAAACAAAACAAAAAAAAGATACTAAATTACTGTTTTCACAAAAACAAAGTGAACATACTCAGTAGAATCAGTCTAGCTCACATTTCATTTCACAACTATATTTAACTGAAACCACTTTTATTCTTTTTATAGCATGGTACCTTAAGGAATGTGTCCTTGTTTTTCTTAATCCACTGTTTTCGCTGATGAAGGGTGTGACAGTACATGTACAGCAGAGCTCCACGTCTCCAATAGAGGCATTCCAACAGCTCAAGGCCCAACACAGACTGCACCTATCATGGACCACAAGACATGAATGAGGCTGCTAAACAATGACATACAAGTAAATGGATTTGTTTATATACATTTATATCACTTCTATATTATTACACATCTTATTACCCTCAGATACTGAGCTAAAAATTGCACAAAACTTAGTGATGTTCTCCCTAATCTTCATTCATGCCAAGCATACATGGAGTCACATGATGTAAAATGAGACTTTAAGAATAGTTTGGATATATACATATACCCACTTCTTGTGCTGGTGCTAGCCTCCCCGCCAAGACTTCTGGCTCAGTCAGATCTTGCAGCAGCTGCTGGATTTTAAATGGTGAACAGTCCTCAGGGAATTCCTGGTCCACCAGTTTGTTCTCTTCATAAAACGTGATGTCTAGGATCACCTAAATGATGATAAACAAATACAAACCAGCACCATAATTTAATAAAATGTACAAGAAAATGACACATTTTCAAAATCACAAAAAAATCTCTTAAATTCATCAGAAGCAAATAGATTCCTCTTTTCACAAAATGACTTTATCAAGATACTCATTGATTAGGTTGATCAACTCATGGGTGAGAGTGATAATACATCCTCCATTAAGAGGTAACTACAGCTGCGACCTCTTCACCAAAGCTCTTTTTTAAACCCTTTCTCAGATCCAGTTTTAGATCCAAGTGCCCACACAAACACTGAATTAACTTCAGTGTACATAAGCAACCAGTTTAACCAGATGCTAAAAACTTTGCTGGGCATTTTTCCAACTAACTTAGCATCCCTTAAGGCTTGGTACCTAGTTAGATAACATTATCACTATAACATTTGTTGCCTGGAGGAGGGGAACAAGGATATACCAGGTAACCCACAGGAAACGTGGTAGCCGATTAATTGCTTATCTGATTTATCTAGCAAAACTTTCAAGCCTACAGTGGTTATGCAATCTCAAATTTGAGAATGCCTCTTCCCAAATTATGTACGTATAGAAGACTGAATACTTTTGACTCCTGTGTTGAAGCAACAAGCAAATTGAGGATCATCGTGACTACAGTGAAACAGAGACGGGCATTTTACACTATCTTCGATTTTGTATAAACTTTGAGATTAACTTAAAAGGGAGTAAGACATCAAACAGAAATTAAAATAATCATTAATTGCAGCTCTAATCATTTCATTAATTTTGACGTAATGACGTACCTGTGTGTAATCCTGGAGAACCTTGGAAAGGTTGCTACTCTCCCCTCCTTGCCTGTAATAGCTTTTCAACTTGTCTAGTATGACGGACGCATTCTGCAAATAGTCATCATCTATGGAAGAACGATATGTTAACAAAGACTCTAGGAAAGTACTGTTTCTGATGGCTGATGATTTATAATTAACGTTAGACACAATGTTAGAGCGAAACAATTCAACTGCCCATTAAACGTTAGCCAGACTACGCAATGAACAGCATGACATAAATTACAGTCAAAGGCAATAAATAGCTACCTGACTGTCATTTATAAGCGTCTGATTACGTTGAAACGTAACGACACAAGTGAAAGGTACAATTCAGCATACAATTATGGCAACGCTGCTTCGACAACTAACTCTCGATTGAGCGTAGACAGACTCATGTCTCATGACCAGCTTGACGTTTGTCAACAATAATACATTTTAGCTAGCGTTAGCGAACTTAAGCTAGCCATAAACTCGAGCATCCAGCTGGTCGAAAACAATCATCCGTCAAGACACTAAGGTCACATTTCACCGATTTATTTGTTAACTTTGAGGAAATGCATATTTTATTTTTGCCAACGTGCAACATTACATCAGACAACAGCTGTTGTTGTTGTGGTTGCAAGCTACGTGAGATAACGTTAGCTAGCTTGCTATTTGGCTAACAAACTGAACAAATACGTTAGCCGTGCACGCGAAGTGCCAAGAGCAGCCACAACACAGAGGAAAAGTCACAACGTCCGGTCGGTACCTTGCTTTTCGGCTCTGAGACTAGAACACTTGATGTCTAACTCAAATATCCTTCTCTCCAACTCGAAACCCTGTCGCCTGTACTCGTCGGCCATGACTAAAAGTATTCGTCACGTGAGCCAGGGATTACTCACGTGCTCATAGAATGTCATCCCCGTTGCCAAAATATCAACGGGCGTGTGCGTGCGCGCGCTATTAAAACGTCTGATTTAGCTAATCGCCGCCATTAATTTACCGCACTCGCTTTTTCACCCTTGATAGTTTGAAATAACGTCAAGATCTGACAAATTGTGCGGTGGTGACGGAAGGGTTAAATTCAAATTAGCATTGCCGAGCCTCTCTGTTTCCACCCCTGCTAGCCCGGCCCATCGAGAGTCGCCAGCCAATGTCATCGCAGCGGTTGGCTTTTCGGTGTGTGTGTGTGTGTGTGTGTGTGTGTGTGTGTGTGCTGAGCTAGCCGCGCTAAGCTAGCAGCACCGCATCATCTTCCGTCCACCAGCTGGAGCTTTCACTCCAGTTTCCACTCTGCCCCTCTCTCGTCTATCTCATACGTACCCCCCGTGTGCGAGAGTGTGTGTGTTTAAGCTCCAAAAAACATGGCGGCCCTCAAAGCATTTTGCAGAGCGGAGAATTTCCTCTTCAGAAACCTCTCAGGTGCCGGCAGAGCAAAATTTATCGTCGCTCGTCAACAATTGAGCAAGGTCGGTATGCAAACGGTAGCGCTAATTAGTTTAATAAATGACTGGGTTGAGAGGAGATGGTAGCAAAATGACTGGGCAAGATTAAAAGGTCACGATATAGTGATGGTGATTTCCCTTTGTGGTCCCAACATTTTAGAATAAAGTGAACTTGGGTACATTTATCTCCACAGTTTACTTGTCGAAGATATCATGGAGTGACCTCAGGCTGCTGCATGACATACCCGAAGACCTAAACTAGCGGGGATTCTCAATATTTTTTAAGCAGCCATATTACAAACTGGTGATAACTTTCAGTGATGCCAATAATGTCAATTTCATTACTTAACGCTAATGTGTGATTGCATGGCTCAGTGACTTAAGTTTGACATTCAGCATAGTTAAACAGTCGGTGTCAGTGTGTAGGTTATATGTGGTGCTGTAGGCGATATGAGCAAAGCTTGGATAATCCACCTCTACCAGCATAGCTTTACATGCAAACACATTACGGTATTTACTTTATGTTACATCTTTGTCAGTGTCCTTAGTCTTGCACAAGGTAGTCATGGCTATGAATTCTATGACTTGAGAAATCAGCGTGATGTCTGAGATCAGAGCAAAATTAGCCACTCATGGGAACATGCACTCTTGAGGATTTCTATTCCTGTAGTGGCAGGAAAGCATCAGTGCAAGTTTGGTGGAGAGATCAAATGTATAAGGGTTTTAAAGGTATGTGACATGGTCTCAGAACATGATGGTATTTTTCTATAAGTCTGATAAGGGAAGACAAAGATACTGCGTGTTTATAGATGGCCATCATAAAAAAAAGTGTCTGTATTGTCTGATTGAGCACCTGTGACCTCAAGATGTTATACTGCGATTGATATAATAACTTGAACCTTTAGACCAGCTGTAAAGCATTTGGATGACAGTAAACACTGACTTTTACTGAAGCGATCATGACTTTATGCTGCTCTTCTTGTTTTTAAATACAGAACAGACAGGTTAATGTTCAAACAATATTGCACACAAAGGGGTATGTGTTACCTTTATTTGCCGTTAAAGGAAAAAGTGTCCTTCTTCAAGTCTGGTTAACTGTGGTCTAAATAATGCAGCATTTTAAAAGCAGTAATCACAAATATTTGATTTAAAATGTCAGTGTTACAGATTTACAATTCAGTTGCAATACAGATAGAATCAGCACCATATAACTGAAGAGGATACAATGGGTACTGGGAAATGCCTTGTGGTTCCAGTTCTTTTTAGCTACTGGCTGGGAGATGATAGCAAGCCACAACAAAATATCCATCAAAATAATGAATAAAAGAGGTCTTGTCACTATAAATCACATTTGAATAGAACGGTGTTGACACAGAGGATTTTAAATTTTGAGTCTTGAGCTACCTTTGTTGTGTTGGGAGTCTTGCCTATGTGCTGCCCGGGATCTCTGCTCCTTTGTTGTAGGATTTGTCCAGCAGTTCTGCTTATCTTTCCCCTCCTCAACTGAGTAAACAGGACCGGCCATTGGAACTGTACCCACATATTAGCTGCCCTCAGGCATCTGGTCATTTTCAAGCATTGTACTGATTTGCTTTAATCCAGAATTTCTTTCACTGACTTTCCCCTACACATGGATGTTTAATTGACCTCCTCCTCTGCTTTCTACAGACCTGTGGCTGTTACTTTTCCACCTCCAGCCAGAGAAGCTCACAGTTTTACTCAGATCCTACTGATGCAGTCAAAGATATCCCAAATGGAGCTACCGTCCTGGTGGGAGGTAAGATATGCAGTGCAAACCTTATGGACATTGCTGGCTAATTACCTCAGTTTTTAACTGCATGCAGGTTCTGGTGACTGACAACTAGTGTGAAAAGATGTTCAACAATGTATGTACAATGACCGCTTTACAGCAAAGTGAGCTTGACCTCAGTCTAGCATGGTGGTTGATTGGCATACGCTCTGAGAGCACACACAAATTCCACAGCTCTTATTTATAGTCAAGTTCAGAGTGACATTGTTAAACATTTTCCACTGTGTCACACTTCAGTCTGAGGGAGAAAACACAGACTGATAGAAATCTGCCTCAGCATAATATTAGAAATGTTGAATAACATGCTCAACACTCACAGCTAGAATTACCTGGCCCTTTATCCATGCCTTACATACTATTAGATGTTTTTCTGTGTGATTTGTAATATATGGTCATTATATATTTCCACCTTAAAATTGCCATGTATCACAAACATTTTTATTAGCTTATGGTGCATAACTTTCTTTTTTGGTGTTCTTGCACAGGCTTTGGATTATGTGGTATCCCAGAGAATCTTATCAACAGTTTACTGAAGACTGGCGTGAAGGGTCTCACTGCAGTCAGCAACAATGCAGGGTAAGTGTGTTTTGTAGAAGGGAAGAAGCGTGTGTGTACTATACATGCCTGCTTCACACAGAGGCAGGTGCCTGCATACTGAGACCATGCAGTGAATTCCATGGTGGTGCTTGATATTATTACTAAGTTAAAGCCATCGCCACCACTCCGAATTCCCAACTTGTTTTTCAGTAGTACGTGTGTTGATAAAGATGTTACGTAGAAAAGGAAAATGAAGTTCAGTCTGACTCCAGTTGCTCATCAATCTCATATTTGTAAGACCACTTTTCGAGGCTGCATGTTGGTGCTACCTGAACTATGAAATTCCCAACGTGCGTGACGCAAAGAAAGTTGGACATTGTTATTGTTTCTGCTTCACTGTACATAAAAGATCACAAGGTCTCTCATTTTGCAGTCTGTTACATTCTTAATATTTCCCCACATGTAAACATTAAAGTTTTGTGAATTGCCTGTTTAATAAGTGATAGCATGGGCTATTTAATACAAGAGTCAGTGAGTGAATGACTCTCTCTTGGCCCCTGTCACTCCCTTCTCTGTAGTGAACAGGGAGTTTTAATTAGACACCCAAAGGAGTTTGTCACTTCAAAATCATATGGGAGATATGTTGGTGACCTTGTTGCTATACATTCAATCCGGCATTGTTGACCTAAAGTGTTGGCCAGATGTTAGCTTCTGATAGGTTATCAGAGTTGGTTGCACAAGGAAAAGTTGTGTCCCTGTCAGTGGGTTAGACTTTAAAAATGCTTTCTGAGTTTTCCCCTCTCACGCATGGCAAACAGGTGCTGACTTCAGTTGTATTAATTATGTATTCCATACCTTATCTTAAACTACAGATGAAATAATTTATTCTCCTACACTGCCTTCATGGCATTGTATTTTAGGAAAAATCTGAATCAGGATAATCTTTTGAAGGAAAATAATTTTGTTTTCATGGTAACACAATTGCATGTTTATATGATATAGAATTAAAACCAGTTGTATGACCATGTAACACTGAAGAGTACATTTCTCTATTAATTTTGTCAAAGGAAAAAAAAAAAATCAATTCATTAGCAACATCTCACTTGGAGACTTGGAAAGAGGCTTGGCCTAGTCAGTTTTCCGTAATTGAATCTGAAAGTGCTGCCAAACCGTCCACATAGTTTTAACTGATTTGTTTACATAGCAACACTGAAACTTAAGAAGGTGACCGAAACCTGATCTTATCTACTGCAATATTAAAACGATTTTCAAACTTAACGGGATTCCTCTCTGACTTGCGTAACACAAAATAGACATATTTCAACACTATGCAAACAATTTTGTGTTTAACTAAATTCTTTTATTATTAAAGATAAACTGAAAACTTAATTTATGTTGCAGGTGCAGCTTTAATTGCTGTTTATTTTGTTGTATTTTTTCCCCCATAAAGCTTAATATAAGAAAATGCTCATCTTCAGCTTTTATTGGGAAAACTGCATTCTGCACATAACGCAAATCCACTGTAAATGTAATGTCTAAATGTAGGATGATCAAAATGATGAGCAAAGTCTTTGCACAGACTGTTTTTAATCCATTTCTCTGTTCACCCCCCGATGAGGTATGCTAGTGGGCCTGACAGAGGTGACCAGACTCTTGTCGTGGACTTTGATTCATGGTGAACACTGATTCGCAGGACATGCTGTCACTGTTTGCTTGAGCAAGGCCACCGATCTGAACGATTATTAGTCCTCTTAATAATTTCCCTCTACAGACATATCAGTTGTTGGGAAAGATTGTAACAACTTGCTTATGGCCATAATTTCTCTTTTTAGTAATTTCTGAGCATTTTTTAACAAGTTCTAACAATATTATGCTTATTACATTCGACATGTTGTCTACATGTTGATTCAGTAGGAACTTTTGTATGTAAAGTACCCCGAAGCACACACATTTCTTCCATTTCTGTTTGAATACCGGTTTGACTGGGGCTTACTGACAGAGACAGACATCTGGCTTATATTGCAACAAGGGGAGGGAAGCTGAACATTGAGTTACATTGACATCAGCAATGTGTTCCATATGACTGTCATTGAATAGGCTTGTTTTTATAAAAGCTACTAGGCCTTAATATAGTATACTCGTCGTTTTCTTACCCACAGCTGAATTGTGTTTACATATCCTCGCTCTGTGGGGAAGAGGGGAGAGGGCTTGAAGGGAAAAGAAGTAGTTATATAACATTTAATTTTAGAGACTCCTAAAGCTGAAAACTCCCCTTTGCCTGACTGTGTCTTCTTATATGCCCGAGTGGATTGTTAGTTAAATCTTTCTCAATGACACATGACCAGACAAGTAATGTAAAGAACTTATGTTACAGAGAAATTTGAGTTAAAGACAGTTCTGCTGATCTAAGTCTTACTGCAGGTACGTAATACTGCAAAGAAAAAAAAATTGGTTAAGAGTTTTCTTCCTCAATCATCTCCCATGCATATACATACAGTAAAAGTGGAATGTTTTTGGTGGTTTGGAGCACTCCAGAGATTGAATGTTTGCTTGAATAAAGGTTAAAGTGAACCCCACTCATCCATTGAGATTGCATACATTGTTTGTACTGTACAACAAACATTGCTGACCTATTTCTGGTAGCAGTGTGTGGCAAGTGTAATTTGGAAAAAAAGAAAAAGAAAACTTAAAATATGGTTAGTTGCACATTGTCGTCAGGTAGTGATGAAGCTCTGTTTTTTGTTTTTGTGGTGTTCTAAGTAATGTCTAGGCTGGATGTTGTGTCTCACCACTCGTATTGAGTGAGTCGAGGGAGACAACTGTTCGACTATGTAGTGCACTGTTACAGTGGGCTCTTTGTGCTCTGCAATATGAGATGGTAGATATAAATCTGTGATCTGGCAAAACAGCATCCCCTGCAGCTCCATGCCAATTTTTTATTGAGCTGCTTAAATGAATAGATTCAGTATGAAAGGCATTTGTGTTCAATAAATTGTTGGGAACATGTCTGATATGTGAATATTTGCATTAAGTGCTACTGATAGTGTCCACCTACTTGATGTCATTCTTTAAGCTGACAAGGTTTTATTCAGCCAGCACAAATGCATACATACTAATAAAAAAGTATAGTATTAAAACCACAACTTAACTTGCCTAACCCTTTTGCAAAGACTTCAAATTATGTGTTGTATCAGGGTGCTTGTCACAGTCATGTGTTTTTGGTATTCTCAGCAAGCATGGCCTAGATATCTTGTCAGCTGGTATGAGGTTAGGGTTAAGGACAAAGCACTGATAGCTCTGTGGAATACAGAATAAGAGGAGATCCCACCCTTTGCAAAACCAGCTTTTCTTCAATTTCTTAGGATAAAGTACAATGACTTTGTATGTTACAACTGACCAGCCACACAAAGTCAGACTTCCAGTAGCTAATGGCCCATTTTATGACTAGGTAAACAGCCCTGGTAAAACAATAACTTTCTTTGGTCACAGAAAGTCAGGAAGGAGTATTCACAACACTGGGTTCAGGAATTAGTTATTTTCACTGTCAAATAATTATGGTTTTTCAGGTTTTAAATGTGTACCATGGGGAGCAACTGCAACCCAGACTCGAGACCAAGTTGATGAGCATCACAGTTTTATTTAAGTGTTTGTGAATAGTAAAGATTGCAAACTTGAAAATTTTCAGGTGCAAACTGTAATTGCTGAATTGTTTGGATTTTGTGTGATTTGGTACCTTTTTGTCACAAAGCTTGATGCAAGCTTGTCTTGTTGGAAAACTGCACTCCACATTTGGTTACACTGTGTTCTCAGAGGAATATTGCTTATAATCCAGCAGGTGGAAAAGATAAGATGATGAACATAATACAAGGCAATACGCTGTTTATAAAACATATAAAACTGTTTCAAAGTTTTATGATTACTGTGCCTTGATAGGTTAAGAACTGACCAGCCACACAAAGTCAGTCCCCTTGTAGCCATTTTTTATGACTATTTCACCAACCCTGGTAACACAGTAACTTTCTTCGGTCGGAAAAAGGAACCAGATTTGGGAGTAAAATAACCAGCATCACAGCTTCATTGAATCTTAATCCCAGATGATAAACATAGTAGCTACGTCAATAATGTGGATAGGCTGCAGGTATCCTGTGCTTTGCCTATTTTTAAGATCACAAAAAGGAGCTGTGTCAGTGTTACTTACAAGCTTAAATACAACCGCTGGGGATTTATGATGATGTAACCTGTGTTACAAATTGATAGGAAAAAAATGTACAACAGTCAAAGTCTCTGGACAAAATGACGCAAAGAGTGAATTACGGTGTACTTGGAGAATTTTATGACAGCAAATCTGTACACATGATCTTAATTTATTACAAATATGAAACACAAAATTATTGATCGCAACATTCAAGACAGTTTGTTGGAGAGGCACCTTTGGCAGCTATGTTTCAGCTTTGCACATCCAGACAAGTTTTCTCCCTTTTTATGCAGTAATCTGCATTAAAGCAAGGCTGACTGGGATTCTTTTCCTTATTGTCTTAAACACTTGCAAATCATTAATTAGTAAACTGTGAACATTTAACTTTAAAAAATGCCACACTTCTCTGTGCTGATATTTGTCATAATACTGTGTGGCTACGTCTGTGTGTTTTTCAGAGTGGATAACTTTGGCCTGGGCCTGCTGCTCCAGACTAAGCAGATCAAGAGGATGATCTCTTCATATGTCGGGGAGAATGCAGAGTTTGAGCGACAGTACCTGGCAGGGGAGTTGGAAGTGGAACTGACACCACAGGTTGGTCAGATAATGCATGAAAATGTTTACATGTGAATTTTCAGACGAATAAAAAATATATATATTTACTTGCATATGAAAATAAATTTTCAGCACGTAAAATTTTTTATTTTAAATCACAACATCCATTAGTTGAGAAATAATTTATTTTGAAAACATTAACAAAGTTTTGCAGTGGACTTTAATCTGTTATACTCATCTTTTAATCTGTCTCTTTCTTCCCCGCAGGGTACTCTTGCCGAGAGGATCAGGGCTGGGGGTGCTGGGATTCCAGCCTTCTTCACAGCCACCGGCTACGGCACATTGATCCAAGAGGGAGGCTCTCCCATTAAGTACAACAAAGATGGCAGCATTTCTATCGCAAGTGAGAAGAGAGAGGTGAGGGTGCTGTCATCCCTGTTGTGGTTGTGCCATCAACCCAATAATGAAGCCAGTATTTTCCTTGGGAGGACTGCAGATATTTTTACAGAACATGGCCACCAACCCTGAGAGTTTGTTTACTGGGTTTAGAGCTGCATTCAGACTTTGGTGCGGTAAAAGAAAGTGGTGTTGAACCCACCATAATTGGCTTTCCAAGAGCTTGGCTGTGGGCGTTCTCAGTTCTTGCTAGAAGTGAAGGCCAGCTTCTCTATACAGCGGAAGATAAATAAAGTGCTGGGTTGAACAAATCACCTTGCATTTTGAAAAACCATTTAAAGAGGACAGGCCTCTGCAATGGGTTCACGTCCATAATGTCGATGTATGCAGTGAGAGCACTGCACAAACTCATGTCAATGTTTTCAAAAGGAAATTGCAATGTGTTTGACTGGTCTCTGAAGTTCCTCGTATTTATACGTATAATGCTATTCACAGGTGGAACGTAGAAAACATAATGTTTTGTCAGGAATGTTTGTTCGCTGTGATTTTCTCTTGTGGATAAAATGGCGTATGTCTGGATTCATGTATTTATTTATTCTTCCCTGTTAAAAGTTTTTTTTATCTCAATGTGGCAATATGGCTACTGCCTTCGAGGGTCTAAGGACAGAGGGTGTTGTTCACTGGACAGATTGTAAAGCCCACTGAGGCAATGTGATTGTGATTTTGGGCTTCATAAATAAAACTGATTTGAACTGATTTTGATTTGGGTCAAATCTGACAATGCTGCATATTGCTGGAATGTGTTGCTGTTGTGCACAGGTAAAGGAGTTCAATGGCAGGCACTACATCATGGAAGAAGCCATCACGGGAGACTACGCACTGATCAAGGCATGGAAAGCTGACAGAGCTGGAAACATTGTTTTCAGGTAAATGAAATGAAAGCAAGGACTTTTGGTCTTGTTGACCCACGTTGTTAGTACGGACCTGTTGTATTATGTCACTGCCAATATTTATCTTGTGAAGGATTCAGCCTCTCTCTGCCTCAAAGCACATTAGACTAGTCTTAATCACCTTGGATGTGTTTGCACAACAATCAGCACATGCTGCTGGTGTCATGTGTGATAGTAAAGCAGTAGCAGTTTCAGATGATAATGGGCATTCACTTAGTTTGACCTTGACCTTGCTCTTGATAAGATCTTTGAAGGCCGTACTGTATGAACTGATCATAATCAGTGTATCTGGATTAGCAACAGGGTTTTATTTTGTTTGTCCAGTGATAACATTCACATCCGTTTCTTTATCTCAAAATGCATCAAACTTATTTTAGGATAGGGTTGGGTTAATCAGTCATGAGTGCTAATTAAGTTTCAGGTCAAAATATACATTGATGCAGCACAAAGTTTGAAGACTTTCCATTACAAACTACTAATTACATCAATTTGTCGCTATCCTCACTATTTATAAAACACTTTAAATTAAGTATAGACCCGCCATCTAGCACCAGCAATTAATTTGCACCAACCTGTTTGTGTGTGTGTGTGAAGTATTGAAGTTAGGCAATGCAGTTAAATCTTTCTCCACAAGGGAGCAGTGTCTTGCAGTAATGTAGCACCTTAATGTTGGATATTACAGTAGGAGTGTCTGAGTTTACTTACTTTTCTCTTTGCAGTAATTGTACTTGTCTCCTGGTTTTTAATGTCAGCTCTGTCTTGCTCTCTTCTGTCAGAAAAACAGCCAGAAACTTCAACCAACCAATGTGCAAAGCAGCCAAAACCACCATTGTTGAGGTATGCACTTCCAGCAAAACAATGATTTGCTTGTCAACCTGATATATGTCTGGAACGTGTCTACTGACACATACCAATCAGACTTGGGCGTCGCCATCTCAGATTCTACACTACAGCTTTCTTTTAATGGATTTCATGCATTATGTCATATTTATTTATTTAGCCTCCACTACTGAAATGGACCCTTTCGGCAAAATATTAATTATGTAAAAATCTAAACCCAACATAGTATCAGCTGACTAACAAATGCTCCATATATTCGAAATAAACAACTTGAAATAAAGCCATTCTTAAAATCTAGAACCTGCTAGAACTGATATGGAATGAGCCCAAGTCTGCATTTGTTTCTCACTTGACTAAAATCACCACCACCTACATCCACAAGTAACCTGTGGGAAAACATTTTTATAGTGGTAGATTTGTAAGAAAAGTAGGGAAACGTGACCAACCAGCAGTCCCCTAAAAAAATCCTATTTTCAGTCAAGCAACCAAACACATCATCATTTCAAATAGATGTTACAGTATCAAACCACAGTCAAAGGAGTCACGGGAGAAAGCAGAAATGTGAGTTGAAAAAGGTGTTTTGTAGCCGTGGGCTGAAAAGATCAAGTTGAATTGCGAATGGTTTATTTTCCTCTATATATGACTCGAGGACCTCAGATATTATTAAAAGATAACAAGTTGTAACATATGTCTCTGCGGTCAAAGAAGAGGTGAGACTGTCCTGTTATCTCTACGCTGTTTGTGTCATACCGAGTTTTATCTTATCTCTGTGGTCACCCAACTGTCTATAGCATTTGACGGTCTAGATGTGTGATCTCCTTCCTCTGTGTGCGCGTGTGTGTGTCTCCATCTTCCTCTCCACCCCTCCAACACACAAACAGCTTCACACCTCACATATAGGCAGCGTTTGATTCAGAGAGCAGCAGGGAGGAAAAACTGCGTGTGAGTGAAAACCATAAAACACCGGCGCATTCTGAAAATAAATTGGTAGCGAAGGGTCTCTCATAAATCTGACGGGGTTCCACAAAGCACATTTTCAATTATTCCACGGTTGCTGGACCAGAGATTTAGCCTGCTGTTGATTAGAAATGTCTGGGACCAAATGGGGAGAATAAATTCTCTCACTATATAGCTATTTTAAACCGTTACGGTTGATTAATTACTAAAATATGGTTTATAGCAGTAAATGGCACAGGCATTAATGACAACAGGTATTCTGCAGATTTCCACACCAAAGTATCCACTAAATTCAGCTACTTTGCATCATGCCCAATTGATGAGTGTGTTTGACAATGATGAATGTCAATTAAGTTTTAAATCAATTATAGAGAATCTATGCTAAGGTATAATTGAAATTGCCCAATTTCTTTCTGCAAGGATAATTAGGCTCATCACTCCAACAGCGGTGATGCTGCCAAGAAGTGTGTGTCTGTGTGACGTCTGCTGGAGTTGTGATGTAGACGACAGTGACATGAATGATAATGCTGCTCTGCATAGAGAGTCCTATTATGAGATGGAAACATAATTGGTTGGATTTAATATTGAACTGTCTGCTTCAACCTTTGTGTACCCAGAATTGTCTGCTTAGGTTGTGGGCTTTTTTTTTTTTTTTTTTGGGACACGGACAGGATGAAGCTGTTGTTTAACAGGATTTAGAGAGCTAGGCTGTATTTAGACTGGGGAACAGAAGTGTTTTTTCACACCCCAGGTGAATTTCTAAGATTGCTTTTTTGTGGCATTTCCTTTCTGCGTACAGTGAGGAGTTGCAGGAATGATAGGAAAGGGAGAGGAGGAATGACATGAGAAGTTGAAAGGGAGAATTGGATCCTGTAGTATCACGATCTTCCAGGATGTACCTGACACACTTCAGTTAACAAGGCCTGAGGAAAGTTATAAACATAAACAGCCCCTGAAGACTCTCACAGACACAGAAATAATTGCTTTACTTATTAACAAGGACACAGTTTAAAGCAGCCTTTTTAATTGAGTATTAGACATACGTGTGTAGCCTAAAGACATTTATTATGAACTGCCTATTTATGAAACTGAATGTCACATCTCAATCAATTAACCTCACCCAAAACACACTCTGACACAAATCATCCTTTTTTGGGAAGTGGAGCTCTGCATTTGCATTTCACCTTAAATTAATCCATTTTAGACGTAATTTTATGTTCCCTGCTTGACATACTGTGACCATGTCAGACAACTGTGTCAGTGTCATCCTAGTGTTTGAAGATTTTTTATTTCACTCCTTTATCCTGTCATGTTCTCATGACAAATAGGTCTGTCAGACACTTGTCATCCACATGTCATCTAAATGCTTCTATCTGACAGGGCATTCCTTGTAAATTGTGGCCCAGTCTGACACGTCAAACAGGATTTTCAAATGTTGAATTGGAATTCAGAACATTTTAAAACTGTCTTCCTTACATTCAGTAGATATTCACTTGTTGGTAATTGCTTTTTTGACTTATGAAAAAGTGTTTTTTCCCAGTTCTGTTCCTTGTTTACCCATCCACCTCAGCTCCTAGTTTAAAACAATAAACATGCCACATAATGTAATATAAATAGAATAAATATCTATTTTAAAATATGTTTTTGGAATAATACTCATAGGCAGTATTCACTCAGTTGTCATTATTCTAGTTATTCTGAAAAATTGTTGTCATGCAACTGAAAGATAATGTGTAGTGAAAATCTGGAGGCCCATTTGACCATATTTCAAGGTAAAACAACATATTTGATAACTCGTTGGCTAACGCTAGCATGCAAAAACTTCCTACCTGTCATTACCGTTCCATTATATCCAGTGTATTCACTTCCAGGTTCATATATGTCCCCAATTAATGTCTTTCCTGACAGTATCACATCAAACAATAACATTAGCTAGAATGTGATTGACTGCTAAGCGCTTAACAAATCTGTTGTTTCACCTTAAAATATGATGCATGTGTCTCTGGATTCAAATATCCATTGTCTTTATAATTGTTAATCAATCAGGAAGAAGTGATATGATGACAATTAGTCAGATTATCTGTATTTTTAGGATTTACAACCAGGAACACAACAGTACTGTGCAACATCTGAGATTCCCACCCAGAGTGTGATGTAAGAGGAGAATGGCCACTGTGTGAATATGGTCTATTAAGTGTGTGCTTAAGATCCCCATCATAGCTGCCCGAACAGTTTGTCCTATCATCCAATCAGGTGATTTGTCAGATTGTCCACCATTTTTTTTATGGTCCCTACTTTTATGGCAGTGCAGGTAACATGAATGTTATCTATGAAGGCCTACTTATTGGTGGCCATAAAGTGATAGACCTGTATTGCAATACCCATTAAGAATCTATTTATGCCTGATACTGAAGCAATTACCCTCTCTGTGGCAACAAATTTATCTTTAGTATTCAGTGCATGCTCAGTCATAAATGTAGTGATGCGCTGTCAATACTGACCCTGCTGTTAGGTGCGCTGGTGAAGGCAGGGGACTAACAGACAGGGTCAGGGATGTTTTAAGCTAATTTATTAACTTGCGGCAGCTCAGCTAGGCATCACAGGCCAGCTTGCAGCAAACTCTTTGACGATCTTGTTGCACAGTAGGCTGCTTGTCTGCTGGACCAGATTTTTACTCTGTAACCTATTTGTAGCCAGGAATGCTCAAGCGGTTCATGGGTGAATCAATTAATTGTTATCAAAGGGTGAAAAATGTCAGGACATTGTGGAGGGAGACTGATAGAACTAGGGCCGAATAAAGATGATTAATGCTGTGGTTTCAGTCAAAGGGCAGCAGTTATAAACTGAACTAGATTCAATCCAGATTAATTTAAATTCTGTCTTCAAAATAGTTAATCAGTTGGGAAATTAAGTAATCAGAGTCAGGAAAACCCCAGAATTTCTTTATTAGTGTGATTCTGATCATTGTTTTTAGAAACTCCTAAAATATCACCACATTGAAGTGTGTCAAACTGAGTTCCAAAAATACCAGTGAGTTCCCCCTCGACACTGCAAAAACTGGTGCCCATTAGCCTCTTGAATAGAATGTTGTTTAGCCAACCCACTCCTCTCTAATGGCTGTTTGAATTACCTGTACTTGAACTCTTCACTTGCAGAATCAGATGACAACCTCCTGTCTGTAGCTTTTTTTTTTCTTTGTTTTTTTGGAAGGCATAAATTTAAATATTTACATATTATATATCCTTATCTGTCAGTCATAGAGTATTCATTTTATTTAAAATTCTGAGCCAACTCCCTCACCTTCAGCTCAGTGGATGCGTGTGTGTGTATAATGCATTAAATCCCAAATGGACTAAGAGACGCATAGATGGTGCGTGGTGACTCCACCTCTGTCTGACATTAATGGCAATTCAGGGTAAAAAATTCAAATGACCTCCCAGTAGTCTCTTAACAAAACCGCAAGTGTAGCCAGCCGGCTCCATTTCCCTTAAGAGACCCCACATTTGCCATGTCCAAGATAAGTGGATTAACATTAAAGTCCTTTTTAAAGTTGTGTCGTTATTAACAGATAGCCATCAGCAGGCTACTGATTCAACCCCTCGGGTCAGTCATCACTGGCGTATCATCGTAGTCCCTGTGCAAATTCTGAGACGTTCATCTTCTATTTTTTGTGCTGAATTTTAACTACAAAAGGCAAGAAAAGGGTGAGAAAACGAGATAACACAAAAGCACTTTGAAAATTACCAGATCATCACCAGTGCCTGCCATGGTTGCTAGGCAACCAAACCCTGCTATTCAATTGTTGAATGTTCCAGGGTATCCAGCTGGTCCAGTTATTCCCTTATCGCAGGTACAGTGAAAGGCCCCAATGCATTGTGGGATATAATACACCAGAGACTCGATCAAAGCGGTGGTTTGTGCTGTTGTTCGTCCATCAGTCACAGCAAATGACTCAACTGTATTCTGTTACTGTGGCAATGCAATCTAGCCGTGTGGGTGTTTATGTGCATGCGCAACCAACCAGTCATGCATGTCCGAATCAAATGGATGTATTTATGAGTGTGTTTTTGTTCTTTTAACTAGCCTAGAGGCCTAATTGCATGTAAATGGACTCAGTCCTCGGGTTCAGGCCCAGCCGTCCACTGTACATTAGTGTTGAAACATAAATGGCAACAAAAAGACATGCAGCTTCAGCTAGGGTGACCGTAATGTTTAGGTTTATTTGCTGCATGGCCACTTGCTGGAATAATTATTTGGTATTATCATGACCCTTTAAGTCTTTTCTGTGGTACCAAAGTCTGTGTTTGCTTGCTGCTGGAACTTTGATTATTTGTCACAGCCAACATTTTTCATGCTGTTTTACAGCACTTTGTGTGCCTTTTTTTGTGCCCTTGACTAACTGCATCACTCAATGCTCAATTTTCCCCTTAATTTCCTGCCTAAAAAGGTTTATGAATTAGCCTTTTGTGTGCATAATATGTCCAGTGAATGTCATAATTCCTTTTTGTATTTTGCACAAATTGTGGGTGCGAATGATGTTTCCAGCCCTTTTTTGCATCCACACGACAGTGTTGCCAAAGTGATCTGCAGCTTTAATTAAATGGGATTCATATGTGGCAGAAGGTGACATGGCTTTGAATTCAGACTGATTAAAAAAAAACTGTTACTGTGGAATATAATAGTGGCGCTTTCCTGAAAAAATATAGCTACAAAGGCGTTGCACACTATTGAGTTGTCATTTATGACATACTTGAGAATGTGTCAGCAACAAAGTTGAATTCATACTCGGTATTGTGTCACTTTTTTGACTTTGATCTGAGCCCCTCTCCAGAGCAAATGGTGGTAATTACAGGGCAGGCTGGGCTAAAACCACAGCAATTTAGTGTAATATCAGTGGACAGATGGGTATAATAGCCTTTGACATCTATTTACCCCCAAAAGGGTGTGAATGTTGGTTTGTATGTGTCAACTTAAACTAATAGCTTTAATGTTGCACTTACATGGTGATTGCTAAGCATGTCTTGAGACTACACATCAAAGAATTAGCAGTCTTGATAGTGGTGAAGGACAACAATATTATTTTATTTTATTTTAGCCTTGAATGAAGCACATGTGGTCAAGAGTGGAGCTCATGAATGATCTCTTATGTAATTAACGATGCAGTAAGATTTGACAATTAAGTATTCTGCTATGTAAGATTTTCCTTTACTACCTAGTGTCTTATTTAGAAAATGCATATTTGCCACCTAACATTAAAGACTGGTATCAAGACCTACATTCATATGTTAACTGTCTAAATGTAGTTCTTTTGTTTGTCCGCCCATTTCTGTTTAGGCACTCCTGCATACACATAATAAACATAATATTTATATTGGCACCAGATTAAAGTAGTTGAGTAAATGTCGTCCCTGGGCTTGCAGCTGCTCACCTTAGCCATTTCCCTCATTAGAACGTTGAGCTGAACAGAAATGTTTTATTAGTTAATGTATTATAACTTGTATATTTTATGGTTTACCTTTTTAGAGATATTGTTGGCAGGGTTCATCTTTCTGCATTGCCAAAATAGTTTATTAAAGCATGGCTCCAATTTAACTGGACATAGGAGGACTCATAGTATGTTTTGGTCCTGTCAAATCTGGAAAGGAACATTTACACTCTGGCTAGCATTGACTTATCTAAGGGTCAGTCAGGTTTGGCATTGACAGAAATTGACATCCAGTGCTGACATTTACTGATGGTGGTTACAGACTGTAGGTTGAGATTATCAACTTTGGGTCACTCTGAGAGCAGTTGAAGAGAGAGACAGAAAATGGGAGAGAAAATATAATTTAAAAAAATGATAGAAGCCAGTTGAAGGGAATGACAGATTTGCTGAGCATATGCACAAACTGAATGTTAGAAAATGGCAAATTTGCATGTTTTACGCACCGATTATAAGTTCAAAGTGTCATAACGACTGCCCATCATCTGAATGTGAAGCACATTTCACTGAGGCTTATGTGTTCTTTGAAATGTAAACATTTGAGCTTGGAGATGAGTTGTCCATGTGCAGTATGGGTGATTTGAAAGAATGTATTTTTAGTTCCCTGTGATGTTGTCAGGGTTTGCATTGGCTGGCTGTCTCGTGTTTTTTTGGGATACCGTAAAGACTGTCATAGGCGATGCAAGCTTCCACTGTGAGCAACCAGATTGCTTGTGTTGACAGTATTCTGGGTTAGAGGATAGAGCCGGAGCTGAGCCCCGAAAAGTGGCGGCAGAGCATGGCCAAGTGCCGGCATACACAAACACGCATGCACACACACTGGGAGGAAAATGGTGAGGCTAAAAATACACAGGGTAATGAGAGTGTGGTGTCGCTGTCATCCTCATACTCTCTCGCCTGTAGACACACCATCTCTTTCCCCTGACAGTACACACACAAACATGCACACACTAACAAAACATATGCTTGGATTGTAAAGTCAGGTAGCATCACAATTAAAGTATTAGCTACCGAGCTTTGCTAGTCACTTGGCTCTGTTTATCAAGGTGATTCAATAATCTGCTGTGAAGTTAAAAATCGAAACATGAAATTGAATATACATTTGTGGGGTCATGTTCTTCAGTTGAATGTATACTGCAGATGCTTCTGTATGACTTAAACAAGTCCATCATTGGCAGACAGGCTATTTCTATTTTCTTCCTATTTCTTATTCTTAATGCCTGCCACCTGGGCGGATTTTGAAAATTAATTTTTTATGGTCGAGTGCTGAGGATGATTTGAGGCATCTTACAGTCTGAGAAAAGAAAGGTGCTCTGTAATCCGGTGGTATGGCAGCAGATACGTCTGTATTGCCAGACTGATGGCAACAGAACAGCTGGCTTATAACGTAACATTTTATTTACATAGATTACTCGTGACTAATGTTTGTCCAGCTCAACAAAGTTACTATTACCGAGCAACTAAATGTATTAGCTGAGGGATTACATATAACCCAGGTGTATGAATGGTAAAATTACTAAAACAATTTTACTTTTGTTTCACCATTGTTACCTTACTGTTATTAAATAGATAAACGAATAGCTCCTTGCCAGATCAAAGTGAAAGGGTCCATTCTCCAGGGGTGATGAATGACTTGATTTTCATTAATTGGTATCAGTGACTATCAAAGGAAACATTTTAATGTTTTTGGAGCATCCAAAAACCACATAGCACCACCCTTAGGACAAATTCACAGTTGTACACCAGTCATTGGTGTCAATGGAATGTTCTCCATACACCAGTCCATTGCCTCTTTAATGAAAAGGATAATGACCGTAGTAGCTTCTGGGACTTCCTAACATCCTAACATTTGTTTGAACTGACTCATGATGATGTGCATATAATCGGAAGACACAGACAGACGATCCTGTTTGTTTATTTGGTGATTGGAATGAAGGCCAGAATCAGCTCAGATTAATACCTTTCAGTACCTTATTATCTAATTTTAAGTACATTGAACTAAATTGTGATCTGTAAAAGAGCAACACCAGCATACCTTCAAATAGTAATTGTAGCTCCAACAGACATGAGTGATATATCAGTATTGTTCATTAAACGATCCCTCTTTGCTTAATGAACAATGCTGGATATATCAGTCATGTCTGTCAGAGAGTGGTTTATTTTAGGAATCTGGTAGCATTGTAATTCAGTCAATTTGAGATTAACAAGATTTGACAAAACTCACGTCCTAAAAAAAGCACAACTCTGGGGAAAAAAAAGAACACACGTGATGTCCCCAGAGGGCACTTTGATTCCCTCTATCCTTCTGCCAGCTCACTTCATGCCTTGCTCAGCTCTCATTGATGTGAAAATTGTTCGCCAGATACTGGAATATCAATCTCTCCGCGTGTGTCTGTTTGCCTGCTCCACACACCTGCTCATTTGCTTCTGTGTGTGCGCGTCTGTGTTATTCGTGTGTGTGTGTGTGTGTGTGTGTGTATTTTTTAAATTATTTTATTTGATTCTGAGCGCCGGTGCAGCCGGGACACATCACCTAGATGAAAGGAACGGAGGCTTTTTTATGTATGCGCAACATTTAAATTGCATGAGCTTGTTATTGTGCTGTGACTTATCTTTGGAAAGCTAATTGAAAATGAACTGAATACAGTATTTGTTTGCATGTGTGAGAGACCAACAACTGAGAAAAAGGTGTGACCTGTCTTTCGTTGTCATCGATTTTCAAGGGGCACCATATTTGAAAACGTTTTTGATTGAAGAGACAAAAATTTGTGATTGATGCTGTAAATTAAGTTCATTTATCTGAAGTCTTGAAACGCATGACACCAAATATCTGAAGTGATTCCTTTGCCCTCGAGTCTTCTCTATTTTATTACTGTTGCTGTTTCATAATATGATGAGCTCAGTCTTGCTTGATGAGGATGCCTATGGAAATCTCACAAAAGACAGATCGAGCCCCCCAGAGAAAGACGTGGGTGGATGTGTGGGACTGCTGTATCAATTTTCTCGCGCTACCAGTCTCATCTCACATGGCCTCGTTTTCACTGTGGAGCATCAGAGACTTACCATAACCCGACCAAGAGAACCAGAAAAAAGAGTCTGAAATCACTTTACGTTCCTGAGTGGCCCTCGCTCACCGCAGACCAAAGCCTGCGTATCCATGACAACGCTAAGATGGGATCCACTCTTAGCCATTGACTCCTCTCAGTCAGCACTGAGTGCTGAGGGAGGAAGTGGAGATAAGGAGAGATTAAATTCAATTTGCTCCGAATAGCTGCTTGCCCCTCATGTAAATGGAAAAAATAGGTTACTCTCTGGGCTGCACAGAAGGAAAGCACAGAAACGTAGAAAAAGGAAAGGTGAGAATTATGTTATCATGGTTAAGCCCCCATTTTGGTCCCCAGAGATGTGATAACTCTGCTTGGCTCGCTCTTCTTTTTTTCTCCTTTTTATTATTGTGTCATTTAAAGTGCTTTTCCCCTCTTCAGGAAGAAAGAAATTGCACCTCCTCCTTGGAGTCTCTTTTCTGTTTGATAAAAGAAAGTCTGTTGTCTTTAGAAAGTCAGCTGTCGAGTCATCCCCAGTTCAGTTAAATTCTTATGTTGACTTAAAATCTCAGGGGGCCACTGCGTTAAATAACACAGCCTACAGTAAATATGAACAAGACCTATGAATTTAAGGAGCTTGAGCAGGCTAAAATAGGCAGCAAGATTGAGTTTAGCCCACACATATGCTGTACAGCTGCCCCTGAACACCTTTATAAGTGGAGACTGTAGACACGGTTTATAGCGTTACCTAAGGAGGAGGGAGCAGGTGTGTTCATTCTGGGATTTCTATCTCAGTAATGTTGACCCAACTTGCTTAAATCAATATCCATTTCCATCCGTGTTGTGTTAGTCAGACAGAAATAACCCCTTTGTGTACACCCTTCTTGTTCTGCTAGACACCTTCTGCACAAAGGTGGCGCACTTCTGTCTCAGAGTGAGGAATATATTGTTTATTTGGTGTGCAAGAGACATTCTTTTTGTTATTACGGTGTTATATTTAATAAAAGTGAGATTAACTGAAGTGCTATGAGGGTAAATTTAGACAATATCAGTAGCCAATGATAACATAGCTCCTGCTAAGCTGAAATGTAAACCTTGTGAGAGACCTGCGGCAGAGCTTGTCGAATAGACCTAAAAATAAAAACAGTTGCTAAACAGGGTTTCCCACCCAAGGGAGTTAAAAGTTTCTTTTGACCTCTGTGTTTGACCAAAGTCCTCCCAGTGCCATAAAAATCTCTGCAACACATCCCCACTCTCCATTGCCTTTGATCCTGGGATCAAGCTACGCTCCCTGGGCTTGGTGTTTCAGATAATCCTCTTCAGTTTTCAGTCAACCAAGCTGGCTTTGGGTACACAGACAGAGTTGCTAAAAAAATACATGTTATGACTTATCCCACAAATATTTACCCTCTGTGAAAGATGTGACAGCAGGAGGATTTGAGGTCATTTTTGGACAAGTGTCTGCCTGTGCGTAACCCTCAAGATTTTATTTTGAATGGTCAATATATGATATACACTTGGGCATCAGCAAAATCAAGACCCACAGTGAAAACAAACCAAACAAAAATAACACACATTTATACTGCCCTCACATTACCCTCTGTCTTTTGTAGCTCAATCTCGGATTTAATATCAAACAAATTAAAAACTGCTGAATCCCCTTTTAAAAAATCCCGAACAGTCTATAAATGGAGATTCTGGAGATTAACCTGCAGAATGGCATGAAAATCTACTGGTCTCTATCACCTCATCTGTTAAATTTCATAGCTGTATAGGCAGAGGTTATTTCATGATGGCATGGTTCAGTGTGTGATTTCCTTATCTGAATCAGCCCCTATCTTTAATCAAGAGGTTTTTGAGAAATTCTCCAGGTGAAGGTGCTGCTGACCATTCTGTGTCTGTGTGTAGGTGGAGGAGGTTGTGGATGTTGGGACCTTTGCTGAAGAAGACATCCACATACCCAGCATCTACGTCCACAGGGTTGTCCAGGGAGCCAGCTATGAGAAAAGGATTGAGGTACAACACAATACCTCTTAAAGCTTGCAAAAGAGATTATACATTTTGTTTCCGTGTCATCTGGATTATCACAAATCATGTTCCAGTCATTAATTGGTTCAATAAATAAAAACGATAAATGACTAATCCTATAATAATAAACTGAAGAGTTAAACCCTTTCTGACTAAGCCATTGTAACAGGATTTAACATTTCCATCACCATCTCTTATGTGTCCTTGTTCTTGGCTAAAAAAAGAAATAGCCTCCCAAGATGCTTTCTCTGTGTTCCTCATGTATCTCTGTATGGTTTTCAGAAACGAACAGTAAAGAAAAGCCAAGAAGCGAAGGCCAAACCAAAGAAGGACTCAGATATTGTTCGTGAAAGAATCATTCGCCGGGCTGCTCTGGAGTTTGAGGATGGGATGTATGGTATCCTTTTTATAAAAAGACATCATAAAGATTTGTGCTATAATTATTACAACTACAACCAAAGCAAAGCATCAGTCCATAGCTACTGAAAAGAAAGAAAGCTGTGCCTTGGCTTCCTTTCCATCCAGCACACATAATGAATAATTTTAGCCTTTGAACCATTTGATAGCACCGGCTAACTTCACACATACTTTTATTGTGCTTAACATTTATAAGTAGGTGATCTGTGATGAACTGTTTTTTTTTTTTTTTAAACTTATTTGCATCACCCTATGATTCAGTCTGTCGCATTTGGTATCTTTGAAATGTTAAGAATTTAAAGTTCTGCAGATTTAAGCCTTGTCAACATGGGATGTTCCTTGCCACTAATTTCCCTGACATTTAAGCATAAAAAATATTGCTGTCCAAAAAAGCGTTGCCTATATTGTAATAGCCATTTAAAACAATGACATTCTTTAATAACTATATTGCATTTTTAAATGTCACAAAAATGTGTTGCAACTTGAGCTGTACATAAGAAAACATTGCTCATTATTCTAAAAAACAGAAACAACTCACTTATAAGAGTTAACAAAACATGATATGGTAGTTTTTGTTAAGCACCTTTCAGTGTTATACTGGATATGTTTCTGATTTCCACTGCATGATTACACATGTAGCTGTTACCATCTTTAACCAAGTGCCAATCAGCCAACCTTGGTATTGGTATCCCCATGCTGGCCAGCAACTTTATAAAACCAGACATTACTGTCCACCTCCAAAGTGAAAATGGAATTTTGGGACTGGTAAGACGCCTGAAGAGAGCTTTCTTCCCCCTCAGGTTTCAGAGCTTTGAATCTCAACTATAGAAGCTAACGAGCAGCATATTCTCTGACGGCCGTTTCAAGTTGCAGTAAACGTTTTTTCAACTGAATTATGCCTCTGAGTTTGTAGCAAGATGAATAGCCATTCATTTTAACTGTATCATTCCTTGTTGGGGTCTTCATTTGGAAATGTGCTAGGTTTGTTTTGTAACAAATTGTGTCAGTTTGACACTTTCTCTTCCATTTTCCTTTCTTACAATCATTATTTGCTGGCTGAGCCTTCAACAAAGGCTGCTGACGCTGCTATGGAATGACTTCCCAATCAGTTGTGTTGACAGGAGAATGTAGGCACCTTTGCTAATGCCTTATTTGTCAAAGTGTCTTCTAATAATGAGTGCCAGTTTTAAAGGGATCCTCTCCTCTCCTCTCCTCTCCTCTCCTCTCCTCTCCTCTCCTCTCCTCTCCTCTCCTCTCCTCTCCTCTCCTCTCCTCTCCTCTCCTCTCCTCTCCTCTCCTCTCCTCCCCTCCGTGGCTGCAAGGATTGGCCCTTTTGTTGAACACAGGGAAAATCAATGTCTCATCTAATCAGAAAAATGTGATTGTGTCTGTCTCCCTTGAAAGATCATGGCTGAGTGACATTGGAGTGTATGTGTCACTGCCCACCTGTGTGCACACTCTTGTTTATCTTCATTTCTCTCCATGTAGGGCCCATACCCCACTGAGGATGCAGTTGATGCAGACCTGATTAACGCTGGTGAGAGTTATTCTTATCGGTACCTCCCAATAATGATAAATTAATGTCCATGTAAAAGATTTTGATCTGTGGAAACATTGGTCTAACTAATTTATTGCATTAGATGAATGCTTAATTCAGTTAATTAGTAGTGATCATTGAACATTTTATTCATTCATGTTATAGACCTCATTCACCTCAGTTAGTTTCAGGACAACTACTTTTTGTTGGATGATATGTTGTCCAATAAATAATGATATTATTTTCATTATATGCCACTGATATAATTATAACATTACAGCACGATAATGCAAGGGAATGTAAAAAAAATATTACAATATTCCTAATTAATAAAACATAAATAAAAACCAGAATGGCACTTATTCAAGTTCATACCTCAGCCAAGGCCCAACTGTCCCCTTTAATTCAATCAAGCTTAATTGCATAATCATTACATAAAAGTGTATTTAAATCCGCTATATCCAGATTTTTATTTGGATCCAACAAACCGACAGGGCTGAAAAAATAACCTCCCTGTTGGAGGTAATAAACAAAAAAATGAAATGTCAAAAAAATTCAACTTTAATGTTGGTGACATTCTTAAATATACCGACAAGCTTATAAACATAACAGGCACTACTGAGATCAGCCAATAGGAAAGTAATGCACGTCATCTGATAAATCAAAAGTTATGTGCAATAAGTAATGTACGATATTTATGTAAATTACCCACACCAACATCTCATTGATTTTTATTTTTTTTTAAATGTTATATGTTTTAAATACATATTTTCTCTCTTTGGTTATATTTATCAGTAAAATGTGTTCCTTTTCTAACAAGTGTGCTGTTAACAAAGTTCATTGCTCGCTAAATTAATCCAAATATATTATTTTGGCCAAAAATCAAACATTCTAACTCTGCAGGGAAGGAGACTGTCACTGTGCTCCCTGGGGCTGCCTACTTCTCCAGTGATGAGTCATTTGCCATGATTCGAGGGTAAGGCCAGAACACATAAGCTTTGAGAACATGTTTGCTGTGTGAAGTTATAAATGCCTGACATTTCTACATTTTTATTTAGGCTGCTTGTTAATACTTAAAAATATTTTTCATAATGCCATGAGTCACAGTTGATGCAAGAAAATCAAAACAGCTAACACACTTTCTTGATTTTTCTTTCCAAGCTTTCTCTTAATTCAGTAGCTTTTCCACTTTCCACACAATATGCCATCTTAAATCATTTGGCAGCACTTGACCACAAGACATAACACTGAATATTAAGAAAATGCCTTTTGTCACCGGTACAACTAGATAGCCACCCTGCCAATATTCCCAAGGTCCCTGGTTCTTATCGATTTGCTTGCTGTCTGAGATTGCCCACCCGCACTCCCTGCAGCATCAGTTCTGTTTGTCCACCCAGTGGAAATCCAATAGTGCTCATAAATAGCGCTGTCCAGTCACACCGGCGGGGCCAAAACGGAAACACGCTGTGTATGTGTGTGTGTGTGTGTGTGTGTGTGTGCGCGTGTGTGTGTGTGTGTGTGTGTGTGAAAACAGTTGAGAGTCCAGAATCGCTGAGAAAGAATAACCCAACATATGGTGGCAGTGGATTGTGAGCCATGTTACCTCAAATACCACACCAGCTTCTTCTCATACTAGGATTGCATTTGTATTTATATTTCTTGATTGCAAAATCATATCACTTTTTAAGTCTTAGACTTTGTTTATATGTGGCATAGATCATGTTTTAATCCATCCAACTGCAAGCATCCTAACTGTGCCCCTACCTGCCCTAGAATCATTGTTGAATATCTCACTTAAGAATTATTTCGGAGAAAAATAAATTCATCTCAGTACAATGGAGCGCAAATTAATCAGGAGATGAATTAACTAACCCTTTGTGCCACCAAAAAGCACTCACCCATTGGTCATTGACACAAAACAACTGATGCTGGCACCAGGACTTTGGCAGAAGATCCTTTGGGTCCTGTGGGTTCAGGGTAGGTTCAGTAGATTTGGCTTGTTCCAGCATATCCTGTGGATGCTTGATCAGGTTGGGGTCTGGGGACTGGCCAGATTATCTTTTTAAGGCTTGAGGGATTCCTGAGCTGTTTTTGCAGTGTGTCAGGGTGTGTTGTCCTGCTGGGGTGGGGCTTTTGCCATGAAGTGGTGTAGTTTGTGTGCAACAATGTTTAAGTGTGGGGGAATGTCTCAAAGCAACATCTGCATTAATGTCAGGACCAACGTTTTCCCAGAAGAACAGTGCATTGTAAAGAGGTGATCAATGTTATTCCCTTGCTTGACTGGTGGATGTAATATGTAATGTGGCAGCTGGAGTAGATAAGGCCTTAACACTAACCACAGAGGAACTATGCAACATACATCTTATAGGAAAACTTCTATCAAGAACATAGCAGAGATGTGAAGATGGTTATTATTGTGCGGACATTTGTTTTGTTGTATGAATCTGTCGTATTAAGTTGTATCAAGTTTATTTATTTATGTGGACTTGTGAGTTCCCCAGTTGAACTGACTCCGAAGTTGACAGCTGTCTTTTCCTGTTGTGTCATTCAATGTAGGGGTCACATCAACCTGACAATGCTGGGAGCTATGCAGGTGTCAAAACATGGAGACCTAGCCAACTGGATGATCCCAGTAAGTTTGTTTTTGATGGCACAAGTCTATTAACCTTGTTTTCAAGTTCTGCTGGTGGTCATCACAGAAATGCCAATACAAATGCTCCAAATGCTGCTTCGTGAAGATTGTACAAGTTTCAGGCTGTGGTTACATGAAGCTTGTGGTAGTGTTCTTGTGCATGGTACACTCATGTATATTTTACATGTACATTTCTTTACTCCTACACTCAGAAACTCTGAGTGATCGAGTTACATTAGTGTGAATTCAGTGTAGGAGATAAACTTTAGTATATGAACATGTACCACCCACTGAAAGATAAAAGTTAAAATTCACAAGCCACTCATTAGTAAATCATTATTTTGTGCCTGAAGTCCTACTTTGATATTTTACCAGCATTTGGCTGGTGGCTGATGCTAATTTCCCACCCATAATACTTGATATTTTCTCTGATTGAATGTCAGTGAAATAATTTTGATATTTATTTGAATGTCAGTTGGTAATGCAGTTGACATGAAGCTTTGGAATCAACCCAAAAAAATAAGGAAACGTTGAATTAGTGCTGTAAGTAACAGTCGTCTTCATCCTTGTTAAAATGTTTTCTCCATGAATCATTTTGTTGATAACATAGAATAGTTGAAAATCCTCTTCAAAGTAACATCTTTAAATTGTTTTGGTTCCACCAACAGTTCAAAACCCACAGGCATTCAATTTGTTAATATAATACAAAGTACATAAAAAGTACATTAACAAGTCAAGTTTGACATTTCTGCCTGAAAATTAACCGATTCTAAAAAGTTACAGTTCCTGTTAGTTGACCCTGTTTTTTACCTATACTGTGGGCGATGGCCTTTAAGATGCGACATTTAACAAACTGACTTTAAAACATTAAAAAATACAGAATCTGAAGAAATCCCAAAGATATCGATGTATTGTGTCGCAGAGACATCTACTGAAGTCTACATGCTAACCAGCTAGCCCCAGCAGTCCAGGGCTCCTGCATTAGCCATGTAAATTCACAGTGCGGATATACTCGAGTCACCTAATTGGACAGCTATCTGCGTAGCTAACAGAATTGACTAACTGACGGCAGCTATGGACAGCAACAGTTAGCTCTAAGTCTGGAGATAAGCTGCTCCCTATTTGTTTGGAGTATGAATTGATGAGGTGCCCAATTCTTACATATTATACATTTTTAAATAACTTTGTGATATTTAGGCAATGATCTGTCGTTATATCTCCGTTATATCTCCAATAAAGCACCTCTTAAATGCTAGGACTAGGTGGCAGAATAAAAGATAAAGAATATAACTTTCCTAATTTTCCCTTGTTGAAATTTTAAGTTCAAAAGATCTTCAAGGTCTCTGGAGGGAAATTATTTATCTTTAGTCAGTTGAGACTTATTTTAGGAATGGTGTTCGAAAACATTTCTCAAAAAATGGGGACATCTTGCTTGAATCCGATTAAGAGAAGTGCAGCCTTGGTTGTTTTTGTTATTCAAGAGCACAGGGAAATAAAATGTCAGGGGGGTCGTGGTTTGTGCGGAAGAACATGTATGCAAGTGCCACAGTATAATGGGTGGAAAACGATTTTGCAAGATGTCTCATCAGGTCAATTGATCTTAAGATCACAGTGGTCATGGTTCTCCTCAGTGATTACGAAGGTCTAGAACCCATTAAAAGCCTGTTGTCAATGTGGGCTCAACAAGAATGCCCCGCGGTACATAGCTGTTTTCTGCTTGACTGAAGTGTGCATGCAAGGTTGTTGCAGCCAGTGTACTTCATTGATGCGTCTCCTCGAAGCAGCCGAGTGGTTTCAGACACACAGTGCTAAGATATTTTCACCTAGAGACCTTGAGAATAAAACGTTAATATTTAAACATAATGTATATAAATCATGAAGGCTTGCACTGTACAAATAAATACCGTCGCATCTTTTGCAACACAATTTGTTTTCTCTTAACCTCTCCAGTTGTACTTGTTTGTCCATGGTAATTGCCAATTAACTGTGGCTTGATTAAGTACAATCTGCAGATATTGAAGGCCTTTGGTGGAGCTGTTATGTAGAAGCAGGGAGTTTATCTTGTCTGCCCAGTCTCGAATTGGACAGGGTGAGCAGCAAAAATGATGCAGCAACACAGGCGCACATACCTCCATCCTCACCTACGCTTCAATCTTCATTGTCCCCTCTTTTGAAAGGATAGATGAGGAGAATTACATTTCCCACCTTCTGTGATAATGAAATTATTCACTATCTAAAGATGGGTACATAGCGTGAAATTGGAAATGTTGTACGTAGGAGTCGGGGATGCAGTACTCTCAGCGTGATTATGTTGATTTTGTGCGCTTTTAATATGCAAAATGCAGATGAACATTTTCCAGTTGAGGGCTTTGAAATGCTTTTACATCTCCACTCAGGCTGAAACATCTGGAAAAACAATAGATGGAGAGACCAGGATAATAGAATAAAGGGTGGCATTTTGGATTTAGTATGCTATTTTATCATTTGGCTGTTGGAGCTTCATCACGCTGCCCTAATATTTAGGGGTTTTGCACCCAGCGGTTCACAGGAGAGGCAGACACTGATGGTTCCACAGCCAAATACACACAATTTGTTTTAAATGAATTTTCAAAATGTTGCTTCCTGAGCAGTGCTATTGTTTTTAAGTTTTAATTTTAGTTTTAATTTTTACCTTCAAACCTAAGAGGCATGACCAGATAAACAGCTACTTTACGTCTATCAAAGAACACTAATCATATTCAGTTTGACTAAAACAATAGAAATGTATCATGTTAACACAAATACTGTGATGTGTGTATGTATAAACAGAATTCAGTTTGATCGTCCTCAGAAAAACAAGTGCTACATCAAGTGCCACATATCCCACACCCCTGGAGGCTAGCTATAACTGCAGCTTAAGTGCTGCAATAGCTCGAGCTACTGACTATTAAAATGCAGTTACTAGCTCAAGTGCTCATGATAAGGCCTAATGGCAGCTTTAATGAAGGAGCTGCTTAAGGGCGTAGGTTGTTTTTTTTTTTCTCAGAACCTTGCTAGTTTCTCTTCTGTATCATAAACAGAGTTACATGGTGCACATGGTTGACATGTTATCATCAGTTAAATATGTCCTGTTAGGACAATATGTCCTGTTAGGACATATTTAACTTCCCAGCTCTACCCTCTCTCTTAAAAATGCCATGTTCTCATGATGCCAAACTCATGGCTTCAAAATCGCAGTCGAACAAACAATGGTTGACGTCATGGTGGGTTTACACTTGGGCTTGCCTAGTTGCAACGATATGAAGCTTCAGAATCAATTACAAAAATTTAAGTCCAAACTGATAGCAAGATATTTGGTCATTGTTGGGAGAGAAAAGGTTTATTGTTATTTCTAGTAATGGATTACACTTTATTCACCTATTATTCATGTTAAACAGTCTTTGAGTCACTTTGAACTCGTCCATTGTCCTCTTGTCAATCCCAACTCTTCCTGTTGATTCCTGCCATTAGTTGTCTGGGTAACAAGGGCTTGTGGCGGTCTGTCGCTGTGTTATTAAATAGAGAGCCATTTGTATCAGACAGCGGAGATTGTCAGAGAATTTGTGGGGGAGAGAAAGGAAGCCAGTTGGTAAGTGGGAACACTTGGATTGTAAAGGGGGTCATTTTCAGTGGTGTTGTGCCACTGACTAGAAAGTGAACACTTGCACACCAAGTGAGGAAAGCGTATTCTGTCGTCATGGCAACGCACAAAAAAAAATGTGAGCAACCCCTTATGCTTGGTAAGAGAAATATAGTGCAGATTAAAGGATACTTCCCATATTTTTTTCCTAATGAAATAGTGCATCAGTAGCATATTTTGGAAGACTGATCCCACTCTGCATCATATAAACAACTGGCTAATGAATCAATCCTGTTAACTAATAATGGATTGAAAGACGACAGAATTTCAGTTTAGAAGACATGGGCGGATTTGTAAGCAGAGGTTAGTTCAAACACCGGTCAATCCTGTTTTTCTGGACAGAAAGGCTAACAGTGTGTGCATTCTTTCTTATGCATTCTTGGTCTTAAAATGCTTTAAAGCCTTATATAATAGCTGTAGATATGTGCCATTTGTGGCTTGCTGAGAAAAACCTTGTTGTTTGAGTGAGACTGACTGTGTCTCTGCTCTTGCATGTTCTGACAAGTGTCACCCTAGCAGAGCTTTAATGTAAGAAGTTTTGTGTTATCTGGGTTCTGCACTGCTGATGCTGCCACCCGCAGTCCTTCATATTATCTCTTGCTTTAAAAGCCATTATATGAATGGATGCGCCATCGCTTACATCTTCTCTCATGCCAATTCAATTAGCATATGGGTAGGCTACTGTATAGCTGCCGCTGGCAAGGATTAGAGAGAGTTCAATATGACAGTTAAAACAAGTAAAATTTAATTTTCTTGGAATATCTGTGGAAACTAGAGCAAGGCGATTTGTCTCAGTACTGGCTCTAATTTGGAGTGGCGATATGAATAACTACACAATTAACATAGGTGTTTCTTTGAATTATCATACCTACTGTCATTTGTGCAGTGAAATAGAATCAGGTGTTTTGTAATGCATTATGTAACAAAACAACAGTTTGCATGTGTCCCATTGTGTTCAGCAGTTGAATAATAGTTGTCACTGCACAGTGATTGAGGTGACTTACAGCTTCATTTCATGTTTGTGGGGTTTTTTTGCTAATGAAATGCATCTAGATACACACAGTCAGGTGTCCCGTTGCCCCCATGGTGCTGAGATTATGGCAGGCAAATGGACATAGTCAGAGTGGCAAGGAAATTAAAAACCTGTTGGGCTTCAGTCAGACCAGGAAAGTTAATATCATCAAATCTGTGTCAATTAAATGACTAAATTACTCACACTTGTTGTTGACTTTGGCAGAGGATATTTCTCTCCACGGTTATTGTTCTGACAATATAGTTTTTTCTGTTTTAAGTATCTTCCTGTGGGTTCTGTGGGCCTAAAGCCAGATACTATGAAAACCTCCATATATAACGGTATCCATGAAACGGTCGATTTAGCAGAATGATATTTACTGAATCTGGAAAAGAAAAGATTCAGTCTTTTGCTGCCTGTTGCAAATGACCAGGTTTACAGAAGCCTTGCAACCAAACCGAGTCAGACAAAACAAGTCCAGCTGCCAACCCAAAGGTAAGGCTTGATTGGTTGAACAAAATCACTTTGGTATTTGGGATGGAATTGCTTATCAGCATTTGCCATTTTACCATTTAATAAAGTTGCTCTTAGTCACACATGATAAGTGTGAGTTTTCCCGCATCGAGCAGCTTGGATCAAAGGAGGCTTAGATAACCACATGCAGAGCTTTAAATCAGAGGCAGCAAATGCCAATCTTTCCAACAATTTAGGTCATAACAGTACTCTGAGCAACAGAGCCCATACCTGTCTATACATCTCCACAGCAATATTATTTGCAATAGTGTTTTCTATATAACAAGGTCATACCCATTAGTGAGACATCTGGCCCATGCACAGATGCACACACACAAGCTGGATTGTTGTTCCTCTGTGCTTGGCTGCTGTCACTGAGATGCAGCACAGGCACTTCATTTCCTAGCAAGCATTCATTAAAGAAATGAATGGCCTATTTCAATTTCAGTCACACGGTGCCTGTATTTTCAGTTGCCAGAAAACATACATCCAATTTATTTTTTGTAGTAAAGGGAGGTTCCCATAGAGGTTTCATTGCACCACAGTGAAACATTTTGTAATTTGACTCTTTCATTGATCATAACTAGTCTAGAAGGGATGTTTAATATATATATATATATATATAAAACGATGTTCTCTTTGATTAACAGCAGCCTTTCTGAGTTGAGTATGTAAGCAGGTGTCTGTCACACACAGCTTGCTGCTATCAGATCAGACAGTGTTATCCCCGAGGGCCTTTGCACCCACCATCTATCCCTTTGACTGTCAGAAAGTGCATTAACATTGATCATATAAAAAAGGACAGTTTCCTTTCATAGTATCATCTTAGGAGTCTGTGTGTATTGAATGAAATGGAAAGAGACAAGGGAGGAGAGACTGTTTTGAAGTCTTAATGTCAAAATGAATATTATTTATTGACTATTTTGTAGCACACATTGTGGTGGCTTAATTCAAGGATGATTTGTGAGCTGTTATAGTAGGCCACTTTCAATTGTTTTTTAAGTACATGAAATTAAACGCAGCCTCTCCCAGTGCCACTCTGTGCTTTTCTCTACTTCCTCTACCCCACCCCACCCCCTCCAAACCCTCCTTCCGCTCCCTGTTGATATCTTCTCCACCCAGCTGGCCTCCCCGGAGGCAAACAGTATCCTTATGATGCACCACACTTGGCATATATATCCTCTGGTTATCGAGCAGAGAGCAAAGCAGGCTCTTCACATGATTGATGAGCAAATGGGATTTTAATTCGGTTACTCAGCCGTCACCCTGTGGCCGTATCTGCATGTCAGCCTTCCTTATTTGGAAACTGTCTTCATTGGGAACAATGAGGGACTAGAAGCCAATATTTCACCCAGCTGGCAGTTCTGCTGTTGTGATGATCTTTCAGATTTCTTATATCTCTTTTTATTTGTTAATAGTATTTATTTTTTTACCTGTTTCAAATAAAACCCACTGTTATTTTCTTTAAAAAATTCTAAGAAACTTTTAAATTTTTTTTAAATTTCCTGATTGAGCTGGTGCACTGTGTATCTACATTGGAACATTTAGGCCAAAGGTTAACCATATAATCCAAGAAACTCATTAAGATAAGGAGAAATGAACACTACAGGGGTGCCTCCGGTTTGAAGTTTGCTTCAGTGTAGATGCTTTGCTGCTTGCTCTCTGCTCTTCTCACATTTCTTTGCTATTACCATTTTCTTTTTCTGCCTAAATAAGAGACAGTGGTACCTGGTTATCCGTGAATTGTAGGGTTTGTGATGTATGAATGAAATTGTGGGCTATGATCGTATTTAGCACTTTTAATTCTGTACAATGTTTTTGTTTCAGCAGCACAAATATTTAGCAGTTCGTTCTGAGACCTGGCAGTTAATGTAGTTTTACTGCCTGTGACATTTCTGCCAGTGCACCAGCATGAAGGCAATGAACATAATTTTGTTTGTTGTGCTCACAACATAGAAAAATTACATTAAAAAAAAACAATTACAGAGCCATGCCTTTCCAGAAACAACCTCGCTGCTACACTGTTTAATCCACAGACCAGACTGCCAACTGTTTTCATTTGAGCTAATTTCCCCCACAGAAATGGTTCCTATTAAAAGCTTTTTTGCAATGCAGTTATTTTATTGGTTACTGGGTATGTTCACCTTCTTTCTTCCCCTAAAATCGGTGGTTTAGGGTTGTTAAACTGGAATTGTTTATAACCTGTGCTCTCCATTTTGCACTTCACCCATTGTTTTTGTGCCATGTTAAGTTATGTCTTATCAATGAAGCTGAGAATTGAAATGTTTAAGTAGCCCATACAGCAGGAATGATTTCAACTACTGAAATAGGACCTGGGTTGATGTTTTGGGATGGTCCTGAAGGGGGTCCATTGTGTGAACTTTAATTGGTAAACCTTTGTGGAGATCCCATTGTAACCTTATCAGTTTCTAAGTTTTTCTTACTAGTACAAGGATTAAAATTGCATTCAAAGATAACCTTACATTGAAGAGACAGAGCTACAGAACAGCTTTGTAAACTTTTAGAATAGACAAGAAAAGCATTGCTGTCATTTCCTCCCAACTTGTCCTAATGCGGTTGTATGTTTCTGTTTTATCTCCTGTACGTTTAACTTGAATTTTGAGCACTTTGTTATGGTAGTGTTGGACTAGATTATAATGGAAGATGTTTCTGTTGTGTCATGGACAGCAGCACCTCTTCTAACTAAAACCTTAATCTATTTTTATCTTCTATTGCTAGGGTAAGATGGTGAAGGGAATGGGAGGAGCCATGGATTTGGTGGCTAGCGCTGGAACCAAGGTTGTGGTCACCATGGAGCACTCAGCTAAGGTGAGTATATATGCAAGATTTTGTGTGTGGGTTAACTATATTCTAACCAACATTTCCTTTAAAAAATTACCCTAGCCACTCATTCTCTTTCTCAGAAAAGCAGGTTGCTTCCCACAATAATGAGTATGAGTGTTACGCGTGATTGAGGATAACTCTAACGATTGCTTGATACCACTCTACTACAGAGCGTCAGCTCATCCTGATGATATTTTCCACACAAACCATCTCCTGTTTGTTCATCTTTGGCTAATTTGAATGCAAGTCTGGAAAAGAACTCAGTGTATCAGGAAGAGCTGATTAGTCAGACTGGTGCTGCGGCTAGAGATGAATAACCCCACGGCGCTTCTGACAATAGCAATGGGCAGTCTAACTGAATTGGTTTATGTTTGGAAAGTACAGACCGATATGATGCAAGGGCAATGTAGCATTCTGTATTCATAGAAGCATGCTGTGTTTTGCTAATGGGAGCCTGTCTGGTGCCCAGCTATAGTCCAGATGGTGCAGCAGGTGAGCATAAATTTACTGCCCCGAAGCCTGTTTTCATTCTTGATGGGTTAGAGGGGTGTGTGATGTATGATGTGTGTTTCTCAGGGAACGTCACAGGCATTTGGATGTGAATTTTTCTTAAAAAGATGACTCGCAGATAAACTGAGGCACACCCACATTAAATATTTGCTGCCTCCTCTGTGAATGGGATAAGTGTAGATAACCAGTTGCATCCCAGAATATATTAAAATTTAAGCTGCATCCCTAAAAGAATTAACCCACTGTTCGGGATGATTGACAGGCCCAGCTGACTGAACTGGCCTCCAGTTAAGACTATATTTTAACCAGCTACTCTTCTCTTTCAGGGGGGAAAACACAAGATATTGGACACATGCAGCCTGCCTTTGACAGGGAAGCAGTGTGTGGATCGGATCATCACAGAGAAGGTGTGTTCATTTCTTCATTTGATTGATGTGCGCATGCATGAATGGATGGACGAGCCATTAGTCATAAACGTAGGCTGATTACTCATAGGTGCTACATCAATGGTGCCACTGACTAAGCTATGGCTGCACAGTATTCCCATCCTGTAAAGACATGAATGTGGGGGACATGAGAGAATGTTGTACAAGCAGTTTATTTAGTATTGTTTTAATGGAGGCATTGACATATTTTGCATATGATAAGGGATCTGCCATTTCAGAGGTAATTTAATTAAAAAAACACATTGAGCACCAAGGCAAGCACTCCCAGTTGTAGCCTACTAAAGTCATAAAAAGCACAAATGGTTGAGCCTATATGTACTGTAGGCTGCAGTATAGAATCCCTGTGTTAAGATTTCTTCTTTGGTTTATTGTTCGTTCTTTACATTTCAAATCACATCTAGCTAATAATTTTTATATCGATCTAACACATACAGTCTCTGAGCTTTTGCCCTATCGGTAAAATTACCAGTCAGTATTCCTTTCTTTCCACGAATAGCTTTAAGCTTTTTTGTTTCTTAAATATTGATTTGAAAATCTCTGTAAATTCAGTTTTAAGTTGAGGGCTGGCAGTTCACCTTGCAGGGTAGTACAATTTCTCACCCTCCACTCAGGAGTGATTAACCGAAACCAAAATGTAATAACTTTTGCTGTCAGTGAGTTTGCATTCTGGTTATATCTCAGCCAATCAGCTCCCTGAATGTGTCAGCAATAAGGGAACACAACATAACTAAAGTTACACACATTGTGCCTGTATCTCTCAATTACATCTCTCTCACACACACCCCCATACAAAAACATTCTCACAGCAAATGATAGATTGGTATGTTGGAGCCGGGTGATGTGGGTAGATGGAAATTACTTTTATTTAATTAGCACTAATTCGATCAGCTTATTTCTGTAAGGTGGCTTATTGATTTGGTTATATATTTTTATTTTTTTATTTCGTGGTTGTGGTTGGGTTTCCCTTTTATTATGTCTTTTGTTGATACATCCATTCTTGCTTCAGGGTTATGCTTGTAATATGTTGACGCTTGTGCAGTGATCTTTGTTGTGGTCGATCTTCAGCTTTATATTGCTTGAGCCAGACAGACCCTGTAAACCCAAACGTTCAGTAAATGTTAAAACCAATAGTATCATCATCAAGCTGAAGGAGGAGGTCTATTGTTTTGTTATGATTCCTTGCTTTTACATACATCTTTGTGTTTCCTCTTATGCTAGAGTATCTGAATTGTTGGGTTTATTTTGGGCTTGGTTACCCTTTGAATTAGCAGAAACGTCAGCCTCTGTGATTACAGTGATTTTTGAGTGGATTTGTGATTTTGGACCATGGAAATAAATTTTTTTCAACTTGATTGGGGTGTGATTGGAGTTTTCTGAAGAAATGAAGAAGGACTTTAGTTGGCCTCAAAGAAACTCAAGACTTGTTCAGCCTTGCAGCCCAAATTTTGGATCTTGGCATATCAAGATTGCATCTAGCTTTTTAGGGTTTTAGGAAGTCTGGACAGCAAAAAAAAAAACACATGCAAAATTTGATTTCTGCAAACCAGATCCAAAAGACATTTGGAGGTTGTTTGTAATGTGATTCAAATTCAGATTTCTACAGTTGCATCTCAGCCTGGATGCTTTTCCAATTTTCAAAGTGACACTCGCAATGTGACAGAGAACAATGACATCAAATCCAGAGTGTTGCAAGGCCAGTAGAGTGGCTGAGCAGAATCTATGCTGCTACTAGCAGAGTAGAATGGATGACAACACAGAGCACGGATGTCTGTGGACAGTCACGCTGAATAAATGTTCTGCTTCTCAACTTCAGAGTGTGATTGTTTAGAGGGCAAGATGATGGATCTCCATTTCTCATGTGCCACAAGAAAGCAGGGCCACACTTTTCTCAGCTCACTGGGTGAAACTCTCTTGCCCATAACTGAATTTTGAATTGACATGTCCTCAATGAAGAAGGTCATTTAGCTGTTCAAGAAGCTCCAGGGTGGTTGGGGATAGATCTATATAAAGTTGGAGCGCTGTGTACTTTTGGAAATCTTACTGCTCAATCTCCCCCTAAAATCTTATGGAGCTTATCCTGAAGGCAAATCTCCATCGCCTTCATTTGTGCGTGAAGAACTCTGTTTTTGGCTCTGCTTTTTTGAATTTCATCAGCTCCTCATAGTTTGAATTCTGCATGGAGTGATGGAAGAATGTGAAAGCATTTGCTAACCTGTCAGATATGACCCCCATTTACAACAATATGCTGTCGTACTTTGTAGCACAGATGGCAGAATGGGGGGAAACAGCCTGAGAATCGAGCTGTGTAGGAGCAGTATTATATTATACTTTTCACTCTGCAACTGTAAATGGGGCTAAAGTGACCAACATATGGTGAAGCTTATCTTGTTAGAATAGTGGTTCAGAATTGATGGAAATATATTTTAGACAGGATATTAAAAAAAGAAGGCACATAGTATGCAAAAGTACAAGGGTGACAAAGGTAACAAAAAGTGAAGATGGAGGGCAGAGGGCATTTAGAGCAAATGGAGGGAGTATAAATGCTGATTGAAAAAAGTGTGGGGGACGTAAAGAAGAAAATGTTTTAGAGGGAGGTCTAGCAGAGCTGGGTGCTTCTGTTGTTTTTGTGTTCCCATGTTCTTTGGTGGTTACTGCTTTTGGAACTTGCTCATTGAAAACATGACCTGTCAGGGGCAAAGTCAGACTGTGTGTCCACGCCTTTTATTTCTTCTTTTTTTTTTTGCTCCCGTCTGTTCTTTTCTGCTCAGATTGCTTTTGTTGTGATTGCACAACATTTCTCAGCCAGCAGATTTCTGTCAATATTTATAAAGGTTAAAGCTCTATCTACTGCCTTGCTAATGCTGCTACCACCTTCCTCATTTCATCTCCTGCTGTTTTTTTCTCCCTCTCTACCCATTAGTGCTTTCTTCTCTTGTCACATCTGCAGCTTTTTACTTTCTTTCTAATGACTTTAATTCTGACATTCTTTCATTCAAGCGCTCTTTTCTCATTTCCCTCCATCTCTACGAACACACAGTTTCTGTCTTATTTTTTCTGCCATCCTTACTTCTTTTTTGACCGCTTCACCCCACTTCATCTACTTTTTTCTTCTGATGTCTCTAGCAATGTGAATGAATACAAGGAAAAAACAACATTCTCTCTGCATTGCAGCCACACCAAATGGCAAATTTGTGTGCAAAAATGGTGACATTTTAAAGGGCTCCTCCGTTCACAATGCCAGCCTCTCTCTTCAGTTTGGATAGGGGAAACTGAGTCTTTCAAAAGATGCTGACATATGACTGTCAGCTTGTCAGCCTCTCAGGTATTGCCAAAAAACTTGGCAACAATATGAGGAAGCCAACTTCATGTTACCTCTAGGTCTGGCCTCAATAAAGTTGTTGTCATGTTGACATGTTTTTCTTATTCCCTTTTCATACAAGTACAATAAAGTGATTTTATTGGAAATATTAGCGCAGCAACTTGTGAATTACTGTTAGCTTGGTTAGCTGGTAGCTTGCAAGACCAATTAAGTAGTAACAGATGTGAAAAAGCTAAGGCAATGTAGCTATTTTGCAAATACATTGCTTACAGAAAGATAAAATATGAACCAGGGAGTAAACAGATCGAAGACCAAACAAGATGTCACGGCATGTTTATCGTAACTGTGTCTGTTCATTCATTCCCACATTAGCAAATATGCTGTGAGGAAATGATATGTATGAAGGAACATTAATCCATATTTTACCGCCTTTATTGTGTAAGACAAGAACAGTGTCGATTGAATTGTCACAAATCTAATCATCTAATTTCATAAACTGCATTCAAGTAAAATGAGATATAAGATTGTGAAAACTCAAATTTTGATGGTTATTCAGTTAGAGATTTTTCATGTTACTTATATTAAACATGTAATTTCACAGTCTATTTCCGTCTGTGAAATCTGTGAAATATAATGAAACAATAATTCCATAATATAACAGTGTACTGTTTTTGCTGAGTCAGATTTTGCTCATCTCTAACAAATGATCTATATTTTTCTCAGGCATCCTTTCTTCCCTTTTTAATATTATGAGTACCAATTGACATGCCAAACATGTGCACATAATAGAAGTGCAGCCAAGACACCAAAAAAAAATACCTTTGAGACAATGCCAGAACCCTCTAGACCCCAGAGTGCATGAAATGTATTTGTTATGTTGTCGTTATTAATTGGTGAAGGTGGATCTATAAACAATATGCACACTGCAGTTTGCCCCCAGGCACCCCCAAGATCTCCTCATATATTGCTATTACTGCAAAACCATCTGACACTATTAACTTCCCTATCAGGAACCTAAGTGACAAGTTAGAAGAGTTGATTTGTTTCAAAGCCCAAACAAAAGACAACTGCTCCATATAAATGCACGCCAGTCAAAATAAACAGGCCAATAGATATCCATCTTAAGTAAAGGTAGCTGCTCAAACACACGGAACAGGGAAGATGAATGCATGCTGATTTGACAGCAATCATCCAAGTGTGTTGAACCTTACCTTTATAATAACACGTTTTCTTTGCCCCTAATTCTCAAAAGTAAATGCTTTTGTCCAAAGCGACTTACAGTAAGTCGTACATGCATTCATGTACTGATAGTGGTGGCTGCCACACAAGGTGCTGACCAGCACATCAGGAACAGTTCGGGGTTCAGTATCTTGCCCAAGGACACTTTGACATACAGATCAGGGACATCGAACCAGCAACCTTCCAATAACAAGACGCTGGCTCTACCGCTGAGCCACAGCTGTTGATTTAAAGAAAAGGTACAACTGAAATGTAGTTCATGCAGTGTTTATAGTATAAATACTGTGATAATTTTTTTTCCAGTTGAATTTTCCAAAAGCCATGTGAAACATGGGAAAGGCATAGCTCTTCAAAATTGCCTTTTAAACCTGACAACACAGAGACACACAAGACGCACACAATGAGACAGTTTAATGAGTAGAAATGATTTCCCCTCATATTGCCAGTGTGAGTCAACTTGCCCGTTACATATTTCCTAGAGTCCTTGTGGTCTAATTTAGACGGTGATAAATCTCAAAGTAGAACCGTGGGCTCTGCTACCTTGTTTCTCTATGACAATGATAAAGAAACAATTACCTGTTATTGTCAGGATACATGTAACAATAAAAGCAAACATTATGAAGTAAACAAGGCTCCCTCAGTACAATTGTATCACATATCATACAGGATGTAGCAGTAGATAGAAACTAAATGTTGTCACCAGTTAATACTTACCTTAACACCTGGAGAAGTGTCTTGCAGTGTGTCAGCCAATGTTTCCACACCGGACAGCAAACCAATTTGGTCATAATGGTTAGTTTAACCTTTTTATGCAGCATCTCATGGTTAGATGAAGAAAATACAAAAACCCAGCGGCTGTATCACTGGAGCTTTTTGTTCTTTATTAGCCAACAACACCGTGATTATAATCACTTGTGGGTTGTGAGAAAAGATTGTGGTGATCACCAGAGGAAACACCGAGCAGTAAAAAATGAAGGACTGTAAACCAAACGGTGCCTTTAATAAAGCCTGTTAAGGGTTATCCACAATTTATTCTCCAGTTTGTTTTATTTAACATGATTAAAATTTCTGCTCCAATTTGTTCACAAAATTAGAGCAGCAACTCTCATTTTGGCTTCCAAACCTGCCAAAACAAACAAACGAAAAATCCCTGTTTTTTTTTCCCTCCACACAGGCACATGCACAGATGCTGACATACACAATATATTCTCACAAGCACAGCATCCTCCTTGGCTCACGATGGCCAGGAGGGATGGTGATTCAAGCGTTGTCCTAAATAATGTTGCTGTGATTTGAGACCCGTGCAGGGTGGGAGGAAACCTGTTGCCTCAGGCAGTGTCTCTGCTGCTTGTCCGTACGTTTGGACCGCTTTATGCACTATGTTGCCATTTCTTCCTCTACTAACCACAGTTCCCTTGTTCACGAGCTTGCTCGCTTGGAGCATTGTCACCAAGATGATGGATTGTGATATTTTTTGGTTCATCATATGTGCAGGGAGTAAAGCACATCACTTCCATGGCCCTTGGTGCTTGAGCTACCGCCATGACAAAGGTGCACATGCTAAGTGTTTCATTATTTTTTCTTCTCTTGGGAATTATTTAAGCAAAAAAACAATCGCCCATTCATTCACAAATTAAGCATAGTGACTCCTGAATTATTCAATCATCATAATGGGCTCGGAAAAGTGTTACCTGTAGCTTTCTTCATAAGCGGAGCGGTTATTATTCCAGCAAATTGAAATTCTTTTATGGTCCTACTGTGAGATTTTTGTCTGCGCACATCTCAAAATCTATGCCTTGCTGTAATCCATTAAACAGATACTCAAATTTGAAATCTTATTTGTTTGAGTGTAAAATGCACATTTTTACTCCATTGAATTCACATTGTCTAAAGCATCAAGTGGGCAGAGTGGTGGTGGCTTTTTGTTTTTTTCTGACATTCAGCCCACTTCTCGCCAGACAACACATGCGGTAGACTTCTTAATGACTAGCTTGCATCAATCTGGTTAATGATGCTGGTGACTTTGAGGACTGTGAAGAAAGGTGACTCAACAGTTTCACAACAAAAAGTCTGCTTTGCAAGTAGAGGCACAGATTGTTTTTCAATCGTAGGTGTGACATTGGAAACTAGGACAGTCAAAGTTGATTTCTTTAAATATTTACTTACCCAGGCAATTTTGTGTCACTAGCTTGTGTATTTTAAAGAGGAGCACGTCAAAGTGTGAGCTCACATTGATATTACATAGCACCTGCTATATCTTCACACCAGTGTCGCACCCCTATCGACTGCCTTGGGTGCATTTTGGACTAGTCTTTAATTTTCGTTCATCACTTGTGACACGTGTCACGATTAGAGATGCGTGTCGGGGGGCTGTGTTATCCATGGACCCCTGTTCCCTGTGACATTCCATCTGTCTTGCTATATTGGAGTGAGATATCTGCCTCCTGCCCTGTCACTGTGTGCGCGGTCATAATGAGCTGAGAGTCCTGACGGGCTTTGCCTGGATGTGACTACAGCTTACTGTCAGTCCCTGCTGAGAAGCAACAGGAGCCAGCTCAACTCTGTGTGCCTTGTCTGTCTTTTTGTTGATTGTGTGCGTAAATAGATATAGGATATTGCTCTATATTCAGTTTTAAAGGGTTACTGTAAAAGCTGTATTATATGTAAGCCTACCTAACTAGTTGTGTTGGAGTCTTGTGTTCCTTTAGATCTATATAGTACATAATGAGAACATGACAAATGATCCATTTGAATTCTAAATCAGCTTTTGAATACTGCACAGCTTTATTTTTTTATTATTTTTATTTTGCATGTCTATTCAGTCATTCTGGAGAAGGTAGTTAAGTCTCATTCCCAAGTCGCCAAATACCGACACTGGCTCGGACTGTGCCACTAACCCAAAGTGTAACCGGGGGTAACCAACTCCTCTTCCCTCATCCATGTTAGAAGATTCCCTATTGCCACAAAATATATAGGTGCTTTTGCTTTTCTGAGTTCCCTGCCGGCACTTTCATCTTTAGCACCCCTTGAAGTCAAATTTCCAACTCGGAAAGCTGGACACACTTCATTAACCCCAATTTCAAAATCAAAGATGGTTGCTTCGCAAATAAAAAAAACAGGATATACTGTTTATTAGCACTTCTATCACAACAGATCTGTCCGTCCTCTATCTCTGGACATGTTGCCTCAGTGTTTGTATGGCAAAATACCGTGTACTGCATAAAGAATCTCTGACCTGGTTAGGAAGTGGTTTTCCAACTTGTTGTACTTGATGCCGTTAACTCGGGTATGACGTCATTCCCAGCTCCAGCTTCCCACTTCCAAGGTGAATGGAATGCACCAAAACTCTTCTCACTCTCCACACGTGATAAGTGAAGCGTAACCTACTGCTGCTATCTGCAGCAGACATTTCAGTTTATAACTGTAGCCTTTGTCATCCACCTAAGTATTAATATTAGAAAATAAAGCAAAACAATTGTTGGGGTCATGGGAGAGTAATGCAATTAGTCCATCCCTTAACACTGTGGAACACCTGTAACATCAACTTTCATGGTGAGCCCATTTGGGAGAACAAACTATAGCACTCATGTTGTAAACAGAGAAATGGCTCAAAGAATAAAACTAGCTATTAAAGCTCACAAAAAAGGCTTAAAGAGGTAATAACAGGTGGTACTCTTCAAGCACCATTGTGTCAAATTAATTTTCTTTTGTTGCTCTTTTCAGAAACCATAACAGAGAGCGTTACTTTTCTCTGGCACTTTGCCCCCGAGTGTGATGCTAGGTGACTGTCAGCTACCCAGCGTTTTACATTTCAACTCGATGATTTACATGATTAAAATAAATTTTCTTTGATGTTTCAACAGTTATAAGTAGTTCACCAATTAAAGCATAATTGCTCACTTCTGTGTAGTGGTCCAGAAAGTTGAGGGCCCACTCTCATGGATCTGTCACCAATATACAGTAATTGCAGCTATTTTGTCGTCTTTGAATGATAGTGAAGTGGTACTCTGGCTCTCGTCTGTGGCATAGATGTGAAAACTTTTTTAAAACATTGCTTTCAGTCAGGCTTTCCACCTCTTGAAGCTCTCCCACAACCTAATCTGTGACCACAAATCATAGTAAAGAAATCTCCATTTTGTCTTGTCACCAGCCCCTAGCTATCTCTCTCTTAACATGTTATCCTTTATTTTCTTTCCCTCCCTCTCTTTCTGCCGTGTTTCTCTTTCACCAGGCTGTGTTTGATGTCGATAAGAAAACAGGCCTGACTCTCATAGAAGTGTGGGAGGGGCTTACTCCCGAGGATATCAAGGCATGCACTGGCACAGATTTTGCAGTAAGTTATGCAACAGTTTGACTACTGTCATTTTCCAAATTCAAGTATCACAACCATGGGAAATCTGTTTTCCTAATGTTGATCTGCCTGATGTCTTCTAGGTGTCTCCCAACCTGAGGGCTATGCAGCAAATCTAGAGGAGCTTGCGAAGGATCTGGGAAAAGCTGCTGAAGAGTCAAATACGATCATAAAACACAAATGCTTGGTTCAGTTCCCTGGTAATCAGCACGCAAATATCAGAAGGATTTACTTATCCCTAATTATTGGACACATTTCTTGGTTCTCTATTGCGCGATTAAGTTATTCATTTTTACTAATATTTGTGCAGCTATTACCAAATATTTTTCAAATGTTTGGAAGAGAAGGGAATAACCAGCTAATGTCTATGAAGTAGTTTGAGCTGAACCAATTGTCCTTGGAATATACACCACTGTTAAATATCTTTTCTTTTTTTCTCTTTTTGGATAAATGAGGGAGATGTAAAATATAATGTGCTGACTGTTAAAAAGTGTTTGTAATCACCTCTGCCACAGTGGCGAACTGTTTTCACTCTGCCTCATTAATCCATCAATTTTGGTTGGCATACACTTCGGCCAGAAAACACAAGGCCTTAACATTTTCTACTTACACCTTTGCTGTCCCCTTTGCCTTTGTATGTAAAAATAAAATTCAACCTGCTGAGTGAAACAAGAGGAATAGTTCCTGCCTCTTAACTGTGAAGATGATCACTGGATAGAAAAAAAAAGTCTCTCTCAAAAAAAAACACCAACAGTTGGCCAGTGTGCTCAAATTATTCAGCTCGTCAGTCCGCTGTGATTGAAAGCAAACGACCGCTTTGAGGGTGATGGCTTCTGACACTCTACAGGTTAGAGGTTTCTATATATGGACGGTGTGCTCGCATTGACATTCCTGATGTGATTTCTCCACTCGAGTAGAGAGGGGACATTACCTGAGGGCTGTTGCGTAACTGGAGAATTCAGCCACTGGGCTTTTTTGGGTTCAAGATCAACTGGATTGGATCGTCAAGCAGAAAAATGTAAGAAAGTGACAGGGGAGGGGGGGCTGTTGCCACTGGCTGTTGATGTTAATCCAGTACATCGCTTCATGAATCAAACTAGGGTGGTATCCTATAAGCCTACATTTTTAACCTATTTCGACATGCTGTGGAAAGAGAAACATGACAGGCTTTTACACAAATAGTGCACTGACGTAACTACAAAAGAATGTGAATAAGTACAGTCAACATGAAGAGGCTGATGTAGTAGACAGTGTACACAGTGGCTGTTTTGGACACTCAGGTTGGCAGAAATCTGCCTGTTCTAGTGTCCGAAAACGACTTCAACTCTTCCACGAGAGCTTCAGAAAAACACATCAGACCTACTTTACTTCTCATGTTAAATCACTTCATAATCTCTCAACACATAGCTGCAGTGACCCTCAATCATTTCTCTTTATGTAACTTATTTCCCATGTGATCTTTAAAAGTTGGATTCCTGTTGACTTTAATGTTTTTACATCACTAGAAGTGGTGCCCCTGTGTTCATAGCGTAAGAGTCCTCTTGGATGCCCCTGCGCAAGACAAGTGCCCTCTAGGGTGCCCTTCCAGTGGACAAAATGCGGTGAAGTGCCCTCTCTGCCTCAGTGTATCAGGACTTTCTGTGTGCTGGTTTTCCACCGCATACATCTGGTGTTCTTTTTTGTTTTGTTTTCTGCACCTGCCCTTCTAACTCCCTGAGTCCGCCACCGAGCGCAGGTGTGACCAGCAACGTTAACAATGGCTCATTCTATTAAGTGTCCCAGTAAGCCATGTCTGTGCACGAGCATGTGCGATACCAGAGATGTAGAAACTAGCTCAACCTTAATGGAATGCAGCCCTCCTTCATGTTCCTCCAGACTATAACCATCATTATTTTCATAGTAGTGATGAATTACAGTATGGCTGCACCATCCAACCTGGAACAAATGTTAGTTATGTCGATAAACCATAATTATATTCAGTCTATATCTAGGCAAGGCGTAATATTTGACAGTTTATTTGATTTCTGATTATGCGGCGGTGGTTATGTGTCACTATTGATTTTGCGTGTTCACAGCGGTTTAATACGATCAACCCTTCCTCCTGTCACATCTATGATACGATGATACATGATGACCCAGCACAGGTTTGAAATGGTCCCCATTGTGGGGAAAGTAAAAAAAAAAAGTTCCATCCGATTCATCTTTGAATCAAGGTGACCTAGTTGTTGAGCAGCTCACTTTTAAGTCGGCCAGGTCTGCTGATTATGATCACAGTGAATGTGTCAGTTATTCATTGTGGTGCTGATGAATCACTTTCATATTGCTCCCATTCATCTGAGTGCATTGCCTCAGACGATCCTCCTAGGTCAAGTGGAACTTCCTTTCAACCTGTTAGAGTCTATTCAGACAGACCTTTGTTTCCCTGGATAACATATAGAATTAGACAACACACATCCCTAATGCTGCCAGGCTTGTGTCTTTCTGAGGATACCTGCACATTTGGCCCAAACTAGGCTCCTACTGCACCTTTACCAGCTGGTAGGTCTGGTTATTATACACGTCAAGAGACAGAGCACGGATTATATAGAATTACTGTTTCACATGTTGAGCGAGGCTGTATGTGGGATTATTTTTTGTATCAGAGGAGGTGATTGTAAACTGAAATATGTACCCCTTGCAGTGCTGCGTATTATTAGAAAGCCATGTTGTCACATTTGGATCCATCCAACAAACCGCATTTTCGTTATTGTGCCGCCCGCCGATGTGTTCAGCTCGGGGGGGAACTGCTGCTCGGCCGCGCGGGTGTGTGTGTGTGTGTGAGAGAGAGAGAGAGAGAGAGAAAGAAAGAGGGAGAGAGAGGCAGGGAGTGTGTGTGTATGTGTGCGTGTGTGGAAAGATGAGAGAGAGTGAGTGAGAGAGAGAGAGAGAGAGAGAGAGAGCGCGCACTCCACGTTGGCGCAGGCACCGGTCCGGGAGAACGGATCGTTGTGCACGGCGGCAGCATGGCTTCGTCTCACGGGAGAAGCGACATGCGGTTCGCGGACTGGATGGCAAGTTTACCGCAGAGCATGCACACCATTCCGCTCACCAACCTGGCCATTCCTGGTAGGTGTATTCTTTACCTTGCACGGAGCCATCCTAGCGCACGAGAAATACGCTTGGAGTGGAAACGCTCAAATTATTCTTTTACTGCTTTGCAAACTTTCACGTTTTACTTTTACACGCCATGCGTCTCCCACGATCTTAAATCTTTTTTTTTTTTAATCCCTCTGTACCCTGTTTGGACCAACGGTGAGACCTGTTGCGCAACGTTAGAAGTGCAGTTGCCCCTCTCACTGGTCCGCTGTCTGAAGGTTATGAATGTTCCAGTGCCCACATGATGATTTCGAGCATCTCCATGTCGTATTCCAAGCGATCAGCCCCCCTCCCCCGAGGCACACAGACTGCCAGAGCCTTCCAAAGACTCGCAGCAGACAGACGAACCACGCTGCTCTGTTTTGTGTAGGACTTTTTTTTTTTTTGGCTTTCGCACTGGGGTGGTGGCCATAGAGGAGAGGAGAGGAGAGGAGACAGGGAGTGGGATGGCTCCAGTCTGTGCTCTCAGACCTGTGGCCAATCAGTGCGCAGGCCTCCTTAAACTCCATTCAAATTGGAGACGCTGGCTGTAAAGCCCGCCACTGATCTGACTGATGGAATGGCTTATTAGCAGCCGGTTAATTCCATATCTGCTGCCTAGTGATTATCACACCTCCGCACGAAGCGCTTTCATTCTTCATTTGCTTGCATTCCTAATCCTTTGCGCTCGCCCTCTCCTCTTCCCTCTGTCTCCTTCCATCTCTCCCTCTTGCTGTTGGACTACAGACTACCTGGTGTGCTCAGGGTTCGGCATGTGCCATGATGGCATTTCAAGATGCAGATGGCTTGGAGCCGGGTGTCCGAGGGGGCGTGGCGCGTTACCCGCACTCACCGCTGCTCTTAAGGACGCCAAGACAAATCCAATTAATTATAGATTCAAACAAATTCGGACTGCAGACAGAAACAACATGACATGTATTCCCTCATGCCTGTAATGTATTGGAGCACATGACGTGCTGTGTTACACCACAGTTCATCCATGCCAAACATGGGAACATGCTCTGTTCCATTTAATTAGGTATCATTACTTCTTACTGGCCCTGCAGCCTGCAGCTCAGCTGCTCTCAGTTGATCCTCCATTTGGATACAGACTCTGTAAACATCCTCCTATTCTGTGCACCGTCTTGTGTTTGTGTGCACACACTGGGCATAAGGTTTGTCGAAAATACATTTCATAATCCACAGGATTTCATGAGAGCCTATTCAGCAGCAACCATGTGCTCTGCTGTGGTGTGTGTGTGTGTGTGTGTGATTTCTTTCAAAAGTGTGTCTTTGGAGTGTGACATCACGTCTCATCTAAGAGCGCAGTGTTACGAGCCTTTGTTCAAGCAGGATGAAAACCAGGACAGACATGAGACCAATTAGATGATGAGTTTTATTTTCTCCACAAATGTCCACTCTTCCTCAGAGTTGTAAGAGTACGATTTTCTTCATGTTAGATTCCTGCTGTACAGTCCTCAGCATCCACCCACTGTTGCCTTGAATTTCGTGATGCTATTTATTTTCCTGGGAAAAAAAAAAAAAGTTCACCAGCTGACAGCCTCAATGATCCAGGCCAGAGTGTTTTGGCAATTTGGAGTACTCTACCATGTGGGGTCGATGTGATGACATGGTGCTCTGCTGTTGCCAAAAAAGCTAAACAGTCCCCACTGTGTCTGTGCTGCCAGCTTTCAGCAAGCAATCGCACAGCTGTACTCATTAGTATACATAATCGTCCGTATGATTGGCAATGAATTTATTTTTAGGGTGTTCGTGGGTACAGAGAAGACTTAATTAGTTTCAGATTTCTATGATGTTTTAATGTATAATTGGTCATGTTTTAAATAATTGGTAGATGAGCTTCTGCAGGATAAACATAACAGATTATAGATCCTTGGGGTAGCAGCTGCTGTACCACAGATTGTATGTACCAACCATATGTGCTGTGATTCAGACCTTTAATCTACCTGGCCCATCTCTATGTGAAAACAGGTTAAAATCAATATCTTGCATGATGGGGTTGATCAACCCACTCTGCTCCAAAATAACGTTTTCATAGTATTGAATGTTTTCATAATTATGTGTTGCTGAACAACATGAATGCCGCCTGGATTGCGTTCAGAACCGATGTTTCTTTGAGTGGATAAAATGTACGGTGCTGGAGTGGCAAGGAGGTGACCGGGGTGATGGCGTATGTAAAGTGCAGGCTCTACGACCATTGACTGGGAATAAAAAAGTGGATAGAGCCACTGCGTTGTTGGCTCCAGCAATTTTCGTTGTAGCAATGCCTGACTCCGACTAACTCCCAGCTGATTCAAACCGTGGGTGGAGTTGAAGCGAGCCAAATAAAGCCTGGTTACCTTCAGACGTCTACCTACCTGGAACATACCAAGTGAGATGAGGCCAACACGCTAGCTGTGTCTACACAGAAAGAGAATTGAGTTTCGCCTTGCATGTTCGATGATTATTGCACCAGTTTTGTCCCCCTTCCAATGAGCTGGCACCCTGGATTTTTTTTATGTCCGATTGATTGTGATCAGTTTAGCCTCTGACTCCAGTCAGCACTCACAAAATACTCTGGTTCTTCCTATTGTCCTGCTATTCAAGATTATGCTGTCCAGCGTCATTTCTTTCCGCTATCTCCTCTCTGTATGTTTATCAAGTGACATTTCCCCTCCATTCAGCTGTCTGTGAGGAATTTACCCGCTTTTAGAGCCTAAAGTGGCCATTAAAGGAACTGCACACTCCATTTTCTCAGCTCTGGAAGTTAAAGCTTGGTCCGGACCTGTTTGTCATTAAGTTTTAGCTACAAAAGCACTTTGGTTCATGTCAGGAGAAAGACTGAGAATTTGGTTCAATGTTTAGAAAAAGGGTCTCAAGTAACTTTTTGTTTATTAGAACAGACTATGTTTTTTCCCTAATGTTAACTTGTCGCTGCAAGTGAACAGTGCAATTCTATTTTGGCGTGAAATCGAGTGTAATACTTTGTTAGTGAACATTTTACTGATTTACATTGTTGCAACATTGTTGCAAAGTGCAAGGTACGTTATTAATATTTCCCTTATTATAATACTTCAAAAACTTAATTTTGCTGGAATTATGTTTCCCTCACATCTTATTTACTGGTCACAGACAATCACTGCAGCAGTAAACTGCCGTGGTCAGGATGATTGAATGGTTAGTCAGTCTCGTAAGTTAGTTTTCTTCGATCATTTTATTGTTTCTGTAACCAAAGTAGGCAATTAGAACAGATTAATTTTCACTCACGAAGGTGCAGGGGTTAATAGACCCACGGATATTGTCTCAGTCCATCATGTGCACTGACGTGGTGGCAGTAATGGTGGCAGCTAATCTCGGCGCAGGTACCTTCGCTCCACCCAGCATGCATATGTGACACGCTGGCAAGTTTATTTATAGGCAGACATTGAAAATCAGTTTCCATTACAGGGCCTGCAATGAAAAATGAATTCAAGTGAAGATATTTAATTTACAGTGCAGGAAGGAACAGTTGCTGACCAAAGAAGAGAGGCTTGTACGGGAGGGAAGGATGGACTGTCTTCATGAGGAGCTTTGCTGTTGCATGTTGCACAAGCTGCAGACAAGACAAGGCCGACTGACTCCTACAGGCAATGAGTTACAGTAATCAATAGGTAAAGAGATAAAAGCATGTCTCCTGGCCCCCAAATGTGACAAACAGCTTTGATTTCTTAGGTAGAAAAAGCCTAGGGTGCAGTCGGTGTGAGGACTTCAGCTCTTTTGAAGCAAAAGACGTTTTTTAGGCTTTCAGTGTCCGAAATCCCCTGAAAAAATAATAAAGAGGATTTTAAAACAGCGCTTTTCAAGAAGACATAAAGTTGTTTTCTATCCTTAACGTAACAATCTTTTAGCTAAGAGCAGGGCTGAGTGATATGAAAAATAAAATCATACAGCCATTATTAAGACAGACATGGCAATGGCAGTGGGATTGGAAAGAATTTGCATTTCACTTTCACTGAAAGTGAAGATGTGATTTTTTTTTTTTTGGTGTCCGTACGAAGAAAAACAAATGTATTTGTTGGATGATATGATTTGTATGCACGGGCATCTCTGATTCGGATATTTTTTCATCAAGTGCTCAGCCATGACTTAGTCGCAAAACCGCCACAACGATGCCGACAACGTGGTGAAGACTGATCGATTCTGTCAAAAAACAGCAGAGAGGTCCAGCTGAATTAAAATTGCATGATCTCGTGATTGCGTTCAAAGATGCTAATAAATCACTTGTCACCCTAAGAAGCGCTGACTCAGTGTTTCGCTGCTGTGGAACCTGCCTAAAATTCATCCAGCAAGAGAGAGAAGAGATATGAGAAGACAGAGGTTAAAACATAGATTAAAACAACAATTTTAAGACAAGAAGGCTGTGAATGCAGTCAGATTTAGGTCGGGTTTTTCGATCAGAGGGGCAGCATGGAACCTAACTATGTTAACGGTGAGTCATGACAGCGCAGCAGCCAAGCACATTATAGTTGTAGCAGTTATTGAATAAGAGTATGACATATTCTCATGAGCATGATCCTGCCAGTCCTCTGATGGTAAGAACCACCTTGTTCTTGACGTAAGAAAAATGGTTGCTTTCAGGCATGACTCAGCTTCTGCGTGTTGCCCCCCCTACACGCCACTTTGGCCTCACACTGCGGCGACCTGTCGAGTCTACGAGCCAGCTGACCCGCACCACTTCTACTCTACAGCTAATTAGGGGAAAGGGTGAGGCGATGGGCAGGAGAGGAAAGAGAGAGAGGAAGTGGTAGCAGATTAAAGATGGAGGTCGTTAAAGTTAGAGGAGGGAATGAGGGAGGGAGTAGTTATTGCTTTCCGTTCATCAAGCTGATCAGCAGAGGCCACGGTGGGCTATTTTCTCTGTGGCTATTGTTAGATCTGCTAGGTGAGTGCTGCAGACTGCCTGGCTGCATGTTGGTCAGCAAAGGTGTGCTGGGAGAGATACCGTCAGTCTGTTTCTCTGTTCTGGCACCATGAAACAAGCTTCACTGGAAGAAGGGGAAGGGCTCTAAAGGGAAGGGAATTTCACTACCATAGTAATTAAAGAGTTTCACTACCAAAAAATGATTACAATTATTGTAATATCATTATTTATATAACAAGACACTGTATTTACATTCACTCTCTGAACGAGCGGTAAAGGAAATTAAACCTATTTGCCTTTAAAGCTGCGTTTGCTTATTTTTGGGTTAAGATTGGCATGTTATTCCCCTTGCAAATGTATTATTAATATATATGTTTACCCCTTTTAAATTACATGTGGTGATGTGTGTTCTAGCTAATATAAACAATGTCAACCAGTGTTTCGTATTATGATAAAAGAATTGCCATAATAACATTACTGTTATAATTTGGCCTTAATACAATTAGCACAATCCTAAAGACTAATAAAAAACAGAAAAAAATGGTAGTGAATTAAAAATTGGACAGTAGATTGTCAAGCTTATATTGATTAATTTGCTGTCGGGGATGTTTACATCTTGTTGGGCTTCAATTCAAAGCAGGCAGACTGCAAGATGAGAGTTGTGTGGTACACTGCATGTCAACAGCTGCAGAGAGAAGTTAAACCTTATCAATCCCGTCTTTAACTAAACAACTTTGTAGCTGAGAGTAGGGCTGAATAATATGCAAAAACAAAAATCATGCAGCCATTATTAAGACAGGTAGTGCAATTGTAATGAGTCACGATTTTAGTGGAAATGGAAAAAATTTGCATTTAATTTTCACCGAATCAAAATCTAAAAATGAAGATGTGACAAAAGTGTAAAAATTTTTTGTCGAAAGAGATGATTCGGATGCAACTTAGTGACTTCATCTTTAAAGATGCTACAGCAACCACAAAGAGCCAAAGTGTCAGATTACACGACAGGGCTCGAGGGAGCCTCACTTAACCTCCGATGGCTGACAGCAACAGCTTAAGGCTCAACCGGAGGTAAGAAATGAATAGCATACCTTAGGCCACAGGGAAAAGGGTGAAAGCAATTGTATTAAGTTAAGATGGCCTTGCGGGGGGAAAAAAACAACAAATCTATTGCAGAAGTGGCATCTTCAGTCTTGCGATCTCCTCAGGGTAAAGGCTGGCCAAGGACTTTTAGCTGTAAATTTGTCCATCAGTCCCTTGACTAGATCCGTGCTGCTGCCACTTAAGCCCCTGAACAAGGAGGATGAATGGTATCAGATGCCAGGATAAACACTGGAGAAGGGCAGGAAACCAGGCCGCTAAAAGCCATTTAAAAATAGAGGATGTGAAATTCAAAACAAACACAGGAGGAGAAAATAGTTTGGTGGGGAGAAAGATTTCTCCTGTTAGAGGAATGAAGCATATTGGTGGTAAAGAGGTACGATGGGTGCAGCAGTTTTCTGTAATAGATATGCTCCCATGTGTCACAAACCCTCCTCAATCTTCATTTAGCTCAACTGTAGATAGACCAAAGTCACTGCGTTTGATCAGACACTCATTCTGCCTCTCATGACTTTTAGCAACAGTGTAGAGATTCTGGTTTGTAAAGAAAGTGTTGCTGCATTAGTATTTGGTATACTCATAATAAACTATTTCACTCATAAACTTTCCCATTTATAGGAGTAGAACTTTTGTCAAAATGTCTCAGAAGCAGACAGAAGTGGTTAGGTACGAATTTTCTTTTAACGTGCTGCTGTTGCCTCACCACCGGAGGTTAATTGAGTTTCCAGCAGGAGGAAATTTATCTTGATTCTAAAAAGTGAAATAAGTCTGTTTCGTCCGAAATGTATGTGCTTTTGTGCGCGGTGCCACTCGAGAGAGATGGAGAAGCATTGCAAGGTGAGCAAACAAAAAGAGAGCATTGAGCTGGAATCTAAAGAATTAGGGAGGTGGGTAACGCAGATGGAAAGTCCAACTCTTGAAGGAGTTTTAGAAAAACATGAAGCCAGATCTCCTTTCCTCTCCTCTCCTCTCCTCTCCTCTCCCACCCAAAATAGATCTCATCGTTACAATTTGTCATGAAAAAGGGGAATAAACCACCAGTGCTCCTCTGAATGGTCTACTCTCATTCAGCCAGAATGACTCACTTAACGTGGGTCATTTTCTCTAAGGTAGCAGTCATCACCCACTAACAGCGTCATCATCATCCTCATTGTTGTCATCATCATCATTATGTGATTCGCTGTGTTATCACTGTCTCAGCTGGCTTCAGCCTTTATCCTTCTACCTCTTTCCCTTCTCTATTCACGTCCTCCTCGCCCCCCGCGGGGCACCATCTTTGTGTTAATGTTGCTGATGTGCGGGAAAGAAGAGTTCCCAAAGTTCACACTGTGCATGTAAGAAAGTGCTGCTCTGCGCGGCTGCTGTGACACATGAAATGCATCAACCAGCGTGAGAGTAGACAGTCGGGGTGTTGTTTTCAGGAAGCACGTCGTTCCCGAACGACCGACTGTGGCACTCTCAATCATGTGTGATCAGATGGAACCAGAGCAGAATCACCATGCAGGTCTCTCCTAACGAACTGGGTGTTTTTCAAAAGAGAGGGAACGGTTAGATCACTGAGGCGGAGGCCAGGAGGGAGGCAGTGATATAGATTTTCCTTTAGTAAGCTATGTGCTAACAGTGATTGCTGTTGACAGTGATTATGCACACACCATGGATATAGCCATTATTCAGACTTTCTCGTCAGGTAAAGAAAGAGGAAAACCTCACCAAACATCATTCACCATCTGATGAATGTGCGGTGTTAGTTCAGGTGATCAATAAGAATAAAAAAGTAATATGACTCAACTCGAAAATGTTTGTTACTTCTTATATTTATGTGTTGCTCCTGAGTCAGCGTCACGTCATTAAGGTTGAGCAAAAGATTTCACAATGTAAAGATAATTAATATAATTAACCGCGCCCAGAGCTTGATCATGTTGAATGTGCCTCTCCCTTCTCTCTCCGCTCAGCTCCCTCTGCAGAATCCTATGGATGTTTCCTGCACACTCAGTGAAAGGCTTTGCCCTTCGGCCTCTGCTCCTCCCGCGGGATTGCTTCTTTTGTGCAGTATAGCGTGATGCACAGGCTTTTCGTCATACATATTTAAGGCATTGCTCATTAGTAAAGCACAAGCAAGCTTTATTAGTTTGCCTTACAGGAGCTTTCATTAAAGCTGGCTAAGATGCAGTTTCTTGCATCATCCTATGGGACTGCTGGATTTAATTTGTGTGAGCTGCTCTCCTTCAGTTACATATGACAGGAATGTCCTCATGAATTGCACAGTTACGTCTCCTAGCTATTACAGGTTCACTCTCTGGCTCTTCATTAGGTACAGTTGCACAATCTGATGTGATCCGATACAACAGGTCTGCCATAAAGATGATAATGACCATAATGTGTTTCCCTACTGATGTGGTAGCATGTGGTGGTGTTGTGATGGAGTGCATTGAATTGGAAAGTCTTTCTAATATTCTTCCTCTAACATGTAATTTTGCCAAAAATACCAAAATATTGATCTGTATAGATTATAAAATATTGAAGTGCTTTCTGTACTTATTGATCGCAGTATAAATACACCAGCACTGGCTGTGTTTTTTTTTTCACGCTCCTCTCTAACATCGAGTTGACGGACACCGATGAGGTCCTCACATCAGCCCACCTCCCTCAGGAGTGAATCAACTATCATCTTAACAACATAATTTTTAATTTCTGGTATTTAAACACTAATAAAGACAAGGAAGAATATAATAATTTTCAACAGATCCCCATGAATCCTGTACACTGGGCCATGCAATTGGGTAATTCCTGCTATTTTCTGCCATTTCATAGACAAAGCAATAATCAGTTCACGTAGTAACGCAGCAGTTTACTGGACAATGAACACTGTCGTATCAGAAAACCATCAGAGGCAGAGAGAGATATCTTTATCTGCAGCAGTCGCAGCAGCAGAGCCAGCTGTTGCGGCTGGTTAAGGTCATACTCTGTTGCGCTGTGACCCTGACGGTACGGTTCAGCCTGCAGTGATGCTGTTTGCTCCTCTGCCCCAGGATTCAGCTGTCTACCCTGCTTACGGTCATTCTCTGGGCCGACTGCGAAGGCTTGGCACTGGAGTATCATCTGAAGGTCAATTCAGGCGCTGAGTCAGTCCGTGTGTGTGTGTGTGTGTGTGTATGTGTGTTGGTGGAGGAGGAGGGGAGGCTGTATGTTTGTTTGAGTGAAAGAGTGAGGGAACATGATTAGGAGACAAAAAGAGGATGAGAAATTGATTGCAGTGATGAGAACGGGACACCAGAATTACGATCAGCCTGATTAGCATGTAGCGGCGGCACGAACGCACAAAGACACACATTTTTCTTTAATGGAAGGACACGCGACCTTTAGAATTCACAGATCCGCTGCAAGGACGGGGGTTTACCAAGGAATGCATCAATACATTGACAGACTTTGACAAATTGTCCAGTGTTATTTTTACTGCCACTAATGTGAACACTGTTACTCAGCTGCTCCGAGAATAACTTGAATAATTAGCCACACAATAAAACTAGAATAAGCTTTTTGTTTAAATTGTTTTCTTCACCCAAATGATACCGAAACAGTTTCTCAGAAATAGCGGTACCGATCTATTCTGGGCGTTTCTGTTTTATGTAAGGTTTTGAGATGTATTACGCCGGACATTTCTGCCGCCAATTCAACACAATGTTGGCGAACGGAAATGTGTTTGTGACTCTCGAGGCACCGAAAAAGGACATTTGAGTCACAGTTTTTTGTATCAGCACTGTTTTCTGCAGAAGAGAAATAGATTCATGATCTTTATATATTTTTGCAAGAAGATAATTAGGCACCACCAGATGGTAGGTCAACTTGTTCGCATTTAAAGCAGTAGTTCATCAACCCTGTCTGTTGGAGGTCAGTCCAATTCAGCGGCAAGGCATTGTGTCATTAATATATGAGTCAAAGCCAGTAATTTTGCCTAGTTATTCTATATCTGTCTGCAAGATATAAGCTGACATGTTGAAAAACTTCACTGATTGAGCTGATCTTATTTCCGCTACCACCAGGAATTACATCAGCAAGGAGGTGTTTCCACTAAGATCCATTAAACAGGAGTAAGGAAGCATTTAACGACTGCATTATTTGGATTAGGTGACACCGAATGAAGGATCCTATTATCTACAAGAAATTATACATTTGCCACTGTGAAAATATAAGTTAGCCGTTCTGAGGGGTTCAAGGATGAGAAATTGCAAACTGAATCACTGGGTACTACAGGAATTTAGTAGATTTACAGAGGTGGTGTATCAGACCAACATCAGGTTGAATCAAAGTCTTAATTAAGCCCATGTGCTGTCTGTCGAAACAAAACTGGCCACTCACAACAATTCATTGAGTCCCTGAAACTATAACCTCTGATTCCCAACGCACACAATGCAAATGATTGCCTGTTGTAGAAAGCGTCCCTGAGCCCATGTAATAATACCCTTTATACAATCATGTGTTTCATAAAGTGTTGCACCTCGCCCCATCCTTGCTTATGAACGATTGTGCCTGTTGAGAATTCACACCCAATAAAACTATCACCAGTTACAGTGAACCTGTTTATTGACCCTGTGGATTGTTCCAAACAGGTGTTTTTGGAGCATCCCACACCTCTCCCAGTCTTTTGTTGCCCTTGTCCCAACTTGTTGGTGCAGAGATCAGTTTCGCCGGCTCTTGCTCTTCAAGCATCATATCCATTGACTCTGCAAAAGTAATTGCTGAGAAACCAATATCTGGAAAAAGGTTGTTACCAAGGTCAAAGTACTATAAATTCTGTATTATCTATTGAGGTAACGTTCTATTTGGCAGACCCAAGCCCCACAAGGTGCAGTTCCTTGAATGGCCACTTGAGGGTGGCTCCCAAAGGGAGGCGACCCCAACAGAGCCCCAAATGAACATTCCCAACTTTTTAGCAAAAATAAACATCCTGTGTACAAAAAGTGGTTTTGGTCTCCGTCTATGGCGAAATTGTCTTGCTCGTGACAAAGTGTCCGTTATCAGGAACTTTTTTGGACCACATGTACAAGATTACTGTAGGTAGAAGCCACCAACTGACAACTGGATTTGAGGATTCACTGCAGAAATACTGAACACACAGAGCTCTCAGAAAAATCTAATGTAATAACCAGCGTTGTTGTTCTGTGATGGATGGGAAATGTGCGCGTATGTGAGCACAGGCCTGCTTCTTTTCAGCTTGTCGGAGTTCATAACTTCTAACCATGGAGGCTGTTACTCACACAGTCGGTGTTGTTGCCATGGCGCCGGGCTGTTTTCCAGCGCTGACCCCAGCGCTTTCCAGCACTGACCCCTCACCTCCCCACAGCCATCAAACAGGCAGCCCCTCAAAGACCTGCATACAGAGTCTGTTTGTGTCTTCTCCAGGTTCCCACGACTCCTTCAGCTTCTACATCGACGAGGCGTCTCCGGTGGGCCCCGAGCAGCCAGAGACGGTGCAGAACTTTGTTTCTGTTTTTGGCACGGTGGCCAAGAAGCTAATGAGGAAGTGGTTAGCTACACAGACTATGAACTTCAACAGCCAACTGGAGGCTGGGATCCGCTTCTTTGACCTGCGCATCTCCACCAAGCCCCGCGACCCCGACAACGAGCTGTTCTTCGCCCACGGGCTCTTCAGTGCCACGGTTAGCTCGCAGTTTTTGGGTGTTTTCTTTTTTTTGATGTGATAAACATTTGCCAAGGCTTGTTGTTGCTAAGGGATATCTGTGCATTTCTGTGTGTGTCTGTGTGTGTGTGGCAGCAGTTTTCTTTGTGAGTGCAGACTGAGAGCTTAATTATACAAGGTCCTTTAGAGATTTTAAGTGCAACACAGCTGTTTGTCTGGTGATTTTTTATATAATTGTGTCATATGATTGTGTGACATAACATAAGAGTGCACATATTAACAAGCATTTTTGTAGCATATTGGCTCTTTATAAGTCATCATAAAGCACTTGTTAATGTTACAATACTGTATTCTACAATTACTTGTGCAACATGTGTGTGTGTGTCATTTTAGAACTGGGAAAATATTCTGACTGAAATCAGCAGTTTTTCAGATGCTTACAATTTTGCTTTGTGGTTTTGTGGTTTTGTCAGATGAGAAAATAAATCTATTAAGTGTTATTAAAGGATAAGTTCATCCAAAAACAAAAATTCACTCATTATCTACATTAAGGGAGGATTGCCTTACCTTGTAATGCTGCCACTTTGACAGGCCTAAACAGATCAAGGCGTATTGAGATCAAAATCCATGTAAAACAACTTCCTTACTCACTATCTTGACGTAGTAATTAGGAGGTCATTGGGAGAAAACTCTTAATTAGGGCATCTCTTTATTGTGACCTAATAAAATGGCCAAAATGCCATCAAAATGCATGTTATTGAGCAGCTAGTTAATAGATAATATGTGTACCCTAATACAAAGTGCTAATCATAAATACATGCATTTTTCATTTTTCTTCTTTCAGGTGAGAGAAGGTTTGGAGCAGATCAGTAGTTTCCTGTCAGCTCATGCCCGGGAGGTCGTGTTCCTGGACTTCAACCACTTCTACGGCGTGCAGAACCTGCACCACGAAAAACTGGTGGCCATGTTGAAAGAGGTGTTCGGAGACAAACTGTGCCCAGTCGTCTTTGCTCAGGAGGTAACTCAAATACACTTGATGCTTAGCAGGCAGTGGGATTAAAAACAGTTAAGTGACCTAACAGCAGGACTCGAACAATTATTTCAGACGTTTCTTTCCCCTTTAACAGCTCTTGATTGAGAGAGGAAACGGGGAAGCATTTTTAGCGTTCGTGTGTGTTCAGAGGCTTTTGATAATTACTGTTTTCTCAGCCCTGCATAACTCTCATTTCTCTGATTTGATCACTTGAGATGCAGAACGATGGTTATCACATCCCTGCTCATTGTTGTTTGCCCTCTTGCGTAGAAGTCAAGTAGAAAATCCTCCCGTGCTCAGATTTCCCCCTGTGCTTCCTCTCTTCCACTTCCTGTTCCAACCCCAACCCGAGCTGATTATGCATGTGAGGAACCTGGCAGAACAAATACCGATCAGCCTTAAAGCTCATCGAAAACCTTCGCCAACTCCCACACCGCGCACCTGAGTGAGGCTGAAGTGTAGAGAAGAGGAAAAAATTCCGGCTGAGACGATCGGATTCTGGAAATAACGAACTCCCTCTCAGAGCTGTAGGGGCATCTGGGGCGGTGTTTAAATATAGAGTAGACAAATGACTGGTGTTCTTTCGTCCACAGATATCATTCCAGGAGCACATCGGCTCGTCACCTATTTGCCTCGCAGTTGCTCTCCTACACAAACTTAATCCACTGAAAACTTTTTTTTCCCCTCAGCTGTAATAGTTAGAAGGTCATCCTCGCAAAGTAAATCACCTCATGAGAAACAAAATAAAAGAAAAAGGAGAAGGTACATTTATTGTCATCTTTTAAATGAGGGTTTAGAAAACAAAATAATGACAGAGTCCTTGAATCCTGCTACATCTGTTTTAGACAATGGAGGGTTGAGGATGAGTTCAGATGAACGTGAGGTGTACGGGCCTTCCCGTTGTGATGAAATGGCTTATTTTGCAGCTAAAACCACCTCAATCAACTGACAGGGAATATTTTGTTGTTGTTGCTATGTTGATTTAATTAAGCAACCAAATATGTTATGTATTACACGATAAGGTTGCAGTATTTTATAATATTGATACAGTATATGCTGCAACCATAGAAATGTAAAAATATTGGAGTTTGCTTTTGTTTTATTGAGTAATTCAATTGAGAAAAGACATAGAGAGGTTCTAAAGCGCCGTATCTATTACTTACAGGAATTTAATTTTTGCGCAGGTAGTCCTCCGTCTTTGTTAATGTATGAAGCGCTTTCAAAAATGTGTTTTGCCTCTTGAATAGCCAGTAATAGCTCTGAAAATCAAATCTGAATTGTGTTTTGTGCTCCTCCAGCTCTCGAGCGTTGCCTTCAGAAAAAAACAAAAAAACAAAACAAAACATACCTGACCATTTCTATGGTTATTCAGAACCGAATATTGAACAAAGCCGCTTAATGATTATAGCATCGGGCAATTTTATCCAATTATTTCTATTCACTACAATTCTCCCCGACATTCAGCACAGAAGGAGCTCACTTCTCTTTCCCCCCTGTGTCGCCTCCTGCCATGTCTCTCTTTATAACTTCCTGCTCCACTTCCCTCCACCCACAGGTGACTCTGCAGTACCTGTGGGAGAAGGAGTACCAGGTACTTGTCTTCTACCACCACCCCATGGCTCTGGAGGTGCCCTTCCTGTGGCCGGGACAGATGATGCCCTCTCCCTGGGCCAACACCACAGATCCAGAGAAGCTGGTGCAGTTCCTCCAGGCGTCTGTCACGGACCGCAGGTCGGCCTTCGCAGTTATTCCACTGTTGGCACTCTGTCTCCTTAATACGAACGGTTGACTGGGACACAATCTCTGTGACTCGTCATGTCACTCACACATGATGATGTTTTTATTGCATCAGTTATTTGCTGATGTATCCTCACCTGTGTTTTATGTTTTTTTTTCTATAGCATTAGAAAGTCTAACCATGATGAGTCAGATGTATGTATTCTATTTGCTTAGATTTTAGGATGTAATTACTAACAATTTAATTTGCTGTAATTGGTTAAGAATAGTCAACTAAGAGGATGAGAAGTACAGTGAACTGCACAAGTTATCACAATGTCTGAACTACACACTGTGTGTGAATACACAATGTATTATGCACGTAATGTAAAGCTGTATTTTCCATTCACATTTTGAAAACCTCAAACCTCAATTTCCAAAACGTTAATGTCTATATTCTTGTTTGTGATAGAATTGTATGGAAGCCCTGAGGGGCAAGAGAGATTTTTATTTATTTATTTGTTTATTTATTGGTGCACTTTTTTCAAATTGTTTTTTCATGTGTGACACAGAGTGATTTTTTGTTTTCACTCTTTTCATGTGTCGAGCCGAGTGAAAAAAAAAAAGTTTCACACTAGAAAAACACATTTTTTCACTCAGCTGGACACATGAAAGAAAAAATTTGACCATGAAAGGGAAAAAAAGGTGTCATTCCACTCTGCACATGGACAAAAATGCTTCAACATGGAAAAGAAAAATCTGTGAAAAGAAAAATGTTTCACTCTAGACATGGAAGAAAATGAGTTTTACCTATGAAGAAGACATTTCTTCACTCAGATCGACGCATGAAAAAAAATGTTTCACCCGTGAAAAAGAACATTTTTGAACTTGAAAAATGAGATGGGCTTCCTTGGACTTGAGTTTTTTTTTTTGTGCCTACAAATTTCTAAAAATTACACAGTGAAAAATAAACAAATACTTGATGTATCTCTTGCAGGAGGAAGGGGACCTTCTTTGTCTCGCAGGTGGTTCTGACACCCAAGGCGAGCACTGTGATGAAGGGCGTGGCCAGTGGACTGAGAGAGACAATCACAGAAAGGTGTGTACATCGGTGTATGAGTGTGTTATGTTCATCTTCAGTGTAACACATAGTTATGATGAGATGCAGGGTTAGGGACGGAGGTTCCTGGTCTGAAAACTGAAACCGATCTGGAAATTGCAATTCTGTCCGACAGGGAGCAACTGCGCTGGTTTCAAGAACAAGTCTGACTTTATGTAAGCTTATGAGAAAATAACACTACTTGTTGCTTGATTTATTACCTGAACAGTTTCAAAATAAGTTTGTGGACTCAGTTGCCAGTTTCAAGTCTTCTTCAGTACAGCATGGTGTTCACTTTGTGAATTATAGACGCGCGTGTAGAGTAAAATAGATAAATCAGGATATGCTTTAGGGCTATAAAACTACTATCATGGTGTGTCCTCGTGTTCTCAGTCAGATCTAATCAGGATCTCCGCCCCAGCTCCACCTTTCATCCAATACATTGTCACTTCTGGTGCCAAAAAACAAGATGACGCAAAGGACGTATCGTCAAACTCGAGGGTTTAAAAACGAGAGTCCACAAACCAATGGGTGATGCCACGGGAGTTTTAGCACCTGTGATTACACACAGTGTTAGTCAACATAAACACCAGCAAAATGACAGCAACACCTCAGACACCAGAGGCCACAGCCGAGACATGATTTGCTCCGTAACAACACAACAAACCTTCCCAGGCATGTGCACCAACACACATATGAGTCATTGTGGCATTTTATAACTAAATCCAGGGGGTTAGGGTTGGGATTTTTTTATTTTTTATTTTTTTCTGAACAGCTGCCACAGACCCGAGGCGGTGCTTCTCATCCTCCCTCTTTCTATAAATCTCCCTCTTCTCAGTTCTGGTTCACTTTTTCTGATTTACCCTCAGCTTTGTCTGCATGTCACTCCCTCTTAATGTCACCAGCTCGTTAAAAGCGTCGGCAGAATAACCATCAGTTTCCCCCTGGCATGAATTATTCATTCGGCAACTCCACTATCTGCCATTTCTCACCAGGCTTTTTGGTGACTTTGATTCAGGCGTCTTTCAAATTCCGGCCATTCGCTTCGGAGGGCTCGACAGAACAAGAAAGCCGGGCGCGAGGAAGGAGACGGCTCGTAGAATATTTTGCCGCGCAGTAGTAACGCCCTCCCTCCGGTGCACGGCTCTCATGAACATGTCCGGCGTGTTCCAAGTGTCATCCTCACAGCTGGTGTCTGGCTTGTAGACATCCCATGCTGCGTCACAGAGATCTTTTATTGCAGCCTACCGCTCTCCGCCATGAATCATCTCTTTTTTTTCTATTCCTCTCTCTATCTTTTGTGACTTTTATGGCCCCAACCCTGCCCTGACGCGTGTGTCTGTGTTTGTGTGTTTTTTTTTTGTTTTTTTTTTGTGGGTCCTCCCAGGGCCTTACCGGGCATGATGCAGTGGATCAGATCGCAGCGACCCGGAGAGAGCGGCATCAACATTATCACAGCTGACTTTGTGGAGCTCGGAGAGTTCATCAGCGCCGTCATCACCCTCAACTATCACCTCGACGACGATGAAGACGACGCCACCTGAGAACCCTCGGCGGAGGGGGGCGGGGGGCATCGGGGAGCACAGTCGCCACCGTCGCCGGTGGTTTGGTCTGCGCTCTCACTCTTTTCTCTTTGGCATTTATTTCAAGAGGGGAGCTGCACGGCTCCTCTCACTTTATTTAGGGCTATAGTGAATTGAGTGATCGAATGGCAAAGACGGGATGAGGGGATGAGAAATTGGGTTTAAGAGGAACAACAGTGATGTTTGGTTTGGAGCACAAAGAGAATGAGGTTTCGTTCGTTTCCCATTGAGGGATCAACTTTGTTTTTTTTCAAATGAGATGTTCATTTCCTTTACTTCCTGTGCTGTAAAAACTAACCGCTTTCTCCACTGATCAGATGCACTCCTTTCAGTTTTACCACTTCGCCAAGGGTAGATTCTTCTGAGCATATCAACTTTCTGCTAAATGTGTCGACGCGTTCATTCTTGGTATTTCTAGTGACAGTGACAGTTTTTTTCCTCAGAGGTAGTTTTTTTAAAAACCAGTTTGTGTAACTCATACCACTCAAATTGTGGGGCTGGTGTAAGTAGCTTGCAGTTGTTTGTCTCGTTTGAAGAATCTGTCCAAGAGACGTTTCATTTTACTTTGCTCTTTTTTCTTTTTTTAACAATATGCATCTTTAGTCAGATCGCTGCGGGTGTTTCTGAACAACGCCTCGAGCAGCTTGAAGGCAGACTGTGTTCACGATGTGTTTACTCAATACTTTGTCAAGATATTCACCTTTTTTTTTTTGCCGAGGGGGGCTTTCTCCCAGTAGTTCTCCACTGAAGTCAGCCTGCAAACCCAAACACTGATCGGACAACTTCGTACATTGGTAGAGCATCGATTCACTTGTTCAAAACCGGTAGAGAAAACGAGATTGAGAGTTTGGCTTGGATCGCAGACACAAAATGCTGCGTGACTTCGTCTTTGGTGCATCCAAATGAGACAGTAATTATCACCTCGTTGTCGTGTCTAAAATCTCATGACAAATCGACTGTTGCAGCGAGGTATCCGACGTTAAAAAAAGAATTTGTACAGGACAGCTGGAAGTGCAATCCGGTGTATTACTCATCTCTGACGGTTCCAATGTGACAACATGTATTAGATTTTGTAGTGGGTGCGAAGTCGTGATAGCCAAGTATAGAAATACAGTACATCTGGATACAAGAGCGTATCTGCTGTCTGTGTTTCCCCTGCTGACTGCTTCCCCCCCTTTAGTGTGTGTCTACACTTGCTGCTGTAGTCTGAGTCATCATGAGATGTGTCACGGTTTTGTGACTTTTTCATAATAACAGGTGGTAAAGTTGCTCGACACCCCATTCTCGAAAATCCATTTTTTCTCGAAGTCAAGAAAAGGTAGACATCACATTTTTTGGGAGTCAGGAGGTCTTGATGTCACACTTAATAATAATAATAATAATAATAATAATACAATAAATGTTAAATAAGATCTAGCTGTAGCTCTTTGGTGTCTACTTTATTAGGTGTTTCATGTTTCTGAGTGTTTATGAATCTCTGGATTTCTGCTATATCAGTCGCACACTTCACACACACTCGTTTTTTGTTTTTTTTCATTATTTATTTTTAATGCATTTTCTCTCCAAACCCTGCAATGTTTAATTTCAGAAAAAAAGTACTTTGCAACGGCACCCCAGAAGGATGATGGAAGTATTTGTATTGCAATGTATTATGCATGAGAAAAAAATAATTATAAAATACCAGTCCAACATCCACACACATACACACACACACACCAGATGATCAGTGTGACATTTTCTGCAGAGAATGTATTCTGTAAGGACGCTGTCGTCTAGTTTGGTAATGTAAAAACTGAAAATGGGAAGCTCAGCTCTTTTGGATTTGTGAATGTATGCGTCTTGTGAGTAACTGTGCCACTTCTTAAAAAAAAAAACAAGTCTCACGTGATGGAGTGACTGGTGATCAGGTCGTCAGCTAGAAGGTTTTCTTTTTTTTTTTGTATCGTATGCTTCAGTGTGGACATGGAGTTCCAAGTTTTAGAGTTCAAACAGTACTTCTTTCACTTCAGTGTGGTTTCATGTTCAAAATGTTTTATATATATTGTGGACAGTTTGTACATACTGTAATTGCTAAATAGCATACTGCCGATGAATTGTAAATTGTTTAAATCATTCCGAAGAGTCATTGATAACGATTTCTTAACTTATACCGTAACTGAGCTATCACACTGCTTCTTGTTCATATTTTCAGCTCCATGCACGAACTAGAAAAAGTTCCACCATTAGGCTTGTACATCTCCCTCAGTTGTTTTTCTGCGTGATGTTCTGAAGAGCATGGGTTCATCTCAGCTGGAAATGTTTTTACCCTTTAAGGAAAAAATCTCTGACTTTATTCATTTTTTAAATGTTGCACTGCTACTCCACCCACTGCGGATTAAGGGATGAACCCACGCGAATGAGCAGATTTGAAAAAAAGGCTTGCAAATCGTGTTGTAAGGACATTTGTGTCTTCCCAGGTCCGAACTGTTGTCGCTGCCTTTATGTTCTGGTGTGAAAAAGAGTCCTTTTTGCTGTTGTAAAACTCAAAAAAAAAAAAAAACTTCTGTTCAAATGAAAGTGACTCTGTTCTAAGTGGAAAACGGCCAATCAAATAAAGCTTCTACGCCTAATGAGTGTCTAAGTGAAGCGTCATTTCACGAGTCTGTGTTGTCTGAGCTTGTTGGGAGGTGATTGGTTGGTTAGTCGCTGTCATTATTAAAGCCATTATAATGAAACTGTAATTTAATTGATTGGCTGTGCTGTAAATCTGAAGTACATTTGCAGCTTTTAAGCCATCACGCCAGCATTTTATTACCTATCTGTACAGAGGAGCATCCTGAAATCATCCAGTTTCCAGGGTGATGAGGACGGAGGTGGGTGGGCAGCGGCAAGCGGGGTGACTTTCTGAGACCGTGTTCTTCGTAAAAAACAGCATCTGTCATCCTGTAGCCAGGTGATGGTCACAAAGAGGAAACAGACGACCCAGATGTTGAAAGGTTCAGTGTGCGAGTGTTTCTTACTGTACTGTTGGTACAAGGTCTTTACACGCTAAGAAAATAAAATGTTGAGCTATTCTGAGCTTCTGTTAAGTGGCTGGTGAAATGTAAGATTGTTGCAGTGTGGAGACATATCACTAAACCTCAAATTAACGCTGTTTTACGCTCAGTTATACAGGATTAATTGAACGTCATGTTACACACGTCTTGAAGCTGCTTGGCAAGGAAAAGGCAGAACTCATTCACTCGCTCTGTGCAGATTATTGTGCACATGATGTCAAGGTTCTTAAAATCATCATGTCCTGTGGGCTGTATTCGGTTTCACTGCCACAGTAACACACTTTAATCCATTTACTAATGGACTGCAGCTCATTTAAAACCCCTTTCGTGGAAAATCGAAAGAAATCGCAATCAATATCTGCCCTTCGTTTTTTACTGAAACAGCCGTTCGCTGGAGAAACAAGAAAAAGCAAATGCATCATTGTTATCGTGTGCTTACAGTATGTATGTGTGTGTGTGTGTGTGTGCATGTTTGTGTCTGTCTGTCTTCCTCTGTCACGCACACACAGGCGGGCGCACACAGATGAGGAGGAGGAGGTAGAGGTGTGGGAGGTAGAGATGGATGATGGCATTCAGACAGTTTAAAAAGGGGCAGGAACGAACTGCACAGTTTCAGAAAAGTTTGGAGTGTGAGGAGGAGGAGGAAGAAGAGTATTTTCACCAGCCACTCATGTGTCTAGTTACACGGGTACATGACACAGGCTGGCAATTAGCAGCTACAACACAGCAATCCACAAAACATCCGCGAGAGAGACATAAACGAACGAGCGCTGTTGTTGTCCCTTGCATAAAACCGAACAAAATGAGGCTGGGACACGCGGTTAATTATTCAAAGTCAATAAAAATGCAGTCGTTATCGACAGACTGTGGGAACCGTAATGACTCTTTTAGTCATTCAGACATGAAAACTGCAAATGACCAGGGGAAGGCAGCAGGCAGCACCGTGGAGACAGAGAGAGAGGGAGAATTGTAATCGAGTCATTCTGTGTGAAAGGGCTGTCAGTCAGAACTGACCACTGCTGCTTTCACGACCTTGTTCATCAAAGATCATCATGATCTGTTCATGACATCAAAATGCTGCACATCAATTTGCTAAAGACTGATTCATTTTAGTGCATGTCAGTGGTTTACAACCTCTTTGGCATGTAACCCCTTGTTCCTTTCCAGTAAAAACATGTTTGTACAAACTGTCAACCATTTCATGAGAAAAGAAAAAACAGTCATATTTTGTTTGAAATTTTCAAAATGAAACTCAGTAGAGTGCAAACCTATGCCCAGGCCCAAAAGTCCCCTTTGATTCAGCCAAGCCTAATCCAAAATTAAAATAGTTAGCCCTGTATGTATATTTTTTCACACCTCAACACAAAAATGTTTTCACTCGGCTTGGCATTTAAAAAAATATTTTATTTTTCATTTGGCTCGACACATGAAAAAACTTTTTTTTTCACCTACCTTGACACATGAAAAGAAAAGTTTCACCAGTGAAGAATCGATGTTTTCACTTGGCTCGACACATTAAAAAAGTTTTTTTTTTTTTCTTTCTCTCAGCTCGACAAATGGACAAAATGTTTCACCTTTGAAAAAACAAAATGTTCTTGTCTCGGCACATATTTTTATTTGTGCCGAGACGAGTACACTTTTTCTTCACTCAGCTTGACACATGAAAACAAGTATGTTCAACCACTGAACATTTTGACTCGACACATGAAAAAATATTTTCTTTAACCTGGCTCGACACATGGAAGAAAAAATGTTTCAGCCATGAATAAAAATCTTTTTCGCTCTGCTCGGCACATGAAAACAAAGATTTCACCCGTGAAAAAATAAGTTTTTCACTTATGAAGGAACTGATCTGATATAAGGTCAAAGGTCAGAATTCTGTATATAGAGTTGATTCATTTTGGAGGTGATTTTGGGGTGAGAAAGCCCAGTGGTGGCAGGGGGAGGATGGTTAGCGCTCTTCCCAGATCCTCACTGACTTGGAGATCATCAATAAATTGCCCTATTGTTTGTGTGATTTACACAAAAATAATACTTCTTCATGCTGACTTGAGTTTCAGATGTGAAAACATTTGTTTCATGGCTGGACACATGAAAAAGTACATTTTAGAAATTGGAAAAATTAATTCTCCCTCGCCCCTCAGGGTGACTGTAGATCTGCATCGAAATCACTCACTCATTTTTTTTTTCATCAAGATATATGCATTATTTCCAGCGAAATTAACGTTGTGTCTTATAACTGGCTTCCACTTCTTACCAAGAGGTGACAGCCCAGTATATTATGATAGGTAGCCATATTCCAAACACTGCACCTTTAAGATTTGTGCAACATTTTCAGATTATTCATTTTGGTGTGTTTTATTTGCCAAAGACATGCAGTAGAAGTTTTTTTTTTTTTTTCGGAAAGATTGATGTGTCCTCCTGAAATGGTTTCATTAAGTTAAATGTATTTTGAGATGCCTGAAGGGACAACTTCATCAAATTCCTCACAAAAAATAACAAACTGACAAAAGTTAGAAACAAGTAAAACAAAAACACAACCTCTATCTATCAGATGTGAACAGTTGGCTTACAGGAGCTTATGTACCTAGTTTTTAAACAGACACAGACGTATGAGGATATATTTTCTGTTAATGCAGACACAGACCTTTGTTTGTTGATTTCTGTTCAACCTTTACATAACTATCACATTTTAATATAAGCTCTGGACTTGATTGACAGATAGTCGTAACAGACAGGTAAAACAGGGATGATACGGTCGCCAGTAGAGTCAAAGCCAGGGAAGGTGCAGTCGCGCACAGTAGGCTTTTTAACCACTTTGCTGTTGGCACACACACGCACACACACTAACACACACACACACACAACACCGCCGAACCTGTTGAAACGCGTGATATTCGGGTCATTTTGGAGGAGCTTGAGCACATAAGCTGCATATTCATTAAGCCTCTCACTGTCTGAGCATCACAGACTGTCGTTCTCTGGCAGACCAAACTTCCAGGGCAGATGGCGGTCAAAGATGCCCTCTGAACATCATGAGACCCACAGAGGCGGCACTAATGGAAGGCACGGTCTGGTGGCCTGTTGTCTACGCCAACTGTTGTTCTAGCCTGTGGTGCTGGGACTTGGCTTGCCATATTACAGTACCTGAGTCATTCATCACGGGCCAGCCATTTTTAGAAACAAATCACGTTTCTAGTTATCATCCCTTAAATACGCATGACTTAGGTTGGGATTCTCTTGAATTTTAAGATATCGTCGAGGATATATTTTCTGTCAGTGCAGTTCTTTAGACGCCTTCTTGTTCACGACAGAACAGCTGAACAAAATGAAAATGTTGCACAATGCAGTCAGAGAGAAGGCTCACTTTCCCACTTGCTCATCAGTGATGACAGTTGGGTAGAAAACGACACGCGTTGTTTCAAAATTGCTGTGCCTGGAAAACTGGTCTGGAGCAAGATGCCTACAGCCCGAGCTTCATTTCTCAGTGAATGAAGGGCACAATGTGAGCACAAAGTGTGTGTTTGTAGTCTCATTTATTCTCATTTCCACACCGTCTTAGTAAAAGTAACCTCTTCTGATCCTTGCAAATCATTCCAAAATAGAGCTGCGCATTATTTTGACATACAGCATTTATTTATCTTATTCTTGAAATGAGGAACCACTGCTGCTAAAAAAAACATTTCACTCAAGCTCTGTGTGTCCCCCCTTGAGCTGCCAGTATGTGATGGATATGCACCGCGTGGGCCTCTGACTGGCTGTGACAGCAGATATATGTCCATAATTAGACCGAGACGCAGCTTTCACATACAAATATGTGGACGCTTCCTCGTTAAAAAGAGCAGGGAATCTTGAGTTAGGCTGTGAGACATGTTTGTCTGCATGTCACAGCTAATTGTCATGGCCCCGCCTCTCTTGCCTCTCTTCACATGTGGGGAAGGAGAAACATTTTAATTGATCTCAACTTAATTCAGGCTCAACCTCTAGCAATGCCCTGAAAGGTCCTTTGATGTAAACTAGGAGACATTGCTGCGGTTTTGATCTTCTTCCAGTGACTTGATATATCCACAGATTTGCTCAGCCTTGAATCTCATCTCAGCCTTTAAGAGGAAACAGTTCTTAAATCTCTGTTGCCCTCCAGTGTTTGCAAGACTCTATCACATCTCAACAACCCACAGTTCCTCTGTGACTGTCTTCATTGTATTCACACAGGAACATCTCTCTGCGAACAACTGACAAAACCAATTTAGAGGACAACTCAGTGTCATTATAAGAACATCATTACACGAGTTCTCAGTGCTCATGGTTTGGGCCAAGTCCAGTGGATGTTTCAGGACTGCATCTTGCACGGTTATGACACAATCGCTGACAAAAGTCTGTCCTCTTTCTGACAGACAGATGTTTAAACACCTGGCAAAGTACTCAACACTGCTTCAGTGATGCCTGCAGCTACAGTAGGTGTCCCCTGGAGCAAAGTTGTCATGAAGACACATGTGGACATGCAGACTCCCAGGATGAAAACACTGATCTGTAAAAAAAACAAAAAACAAAACCTTTTATATAAAATAAGACTGGATGGCATGTAAAACATTTGAGCTGAAGATTTATGAGTTTAGATTTTATATTACTTTTTGGGGCTTTATCTGACAGGCAGGCTGTGGATAGATGGAGGGGGCAGGGAGAAATAAAGAGCTACTGGTCCTGACGAGACATTTCCATAACTGCACTTTGGAGCAGCAAACAATTTAATTTACTCATAACATTAACGATGGGTCAGTTCTCTTCAAGCGTCCCCAGTAAGTCATGAGAGTGAGCCAACATGCACGACAGAGGCAAGCTAAATGGAATTCAGCCATCGTTCATATGGTTATTATGACCCCTGTGCTTTTCTTCCACTGTGTCAAACTGTCTTCTGTGGAAAAGGGGCTATTGCTGTGGATGTCCGCAGTGTCCATGTATTGTGCTCCATAGCTTGTTGAATTTCAAGGAAACGCAGCAGCAGTGAGCATTATTTTCATCTGAGCAAATACAAGTTTCAGTTGCAAGAAGTGGAGCACACAAAAATCCTCACCCTAGTCAGAAGCTTTACTTTTAGTTTCAGAATGATGCTTTTTGGAAGGAGTTGCAACACACGCACACACACACACACACACAACCCCCCCCACACACACTTCTTCCCATGACATTCCATTAAATGATTTTCTCTACTGCAACAACAAAACTTGGAACAGCAGTATCTGCAGCCAGCGTCAGAGTCTGCTTGCTGCTCTTCACTCAGCATGAAGGCAAGTAGACTTTTTACACTCTCTAACAGGGAATAACAAACACATCTTAAGGATAACTGCAAAACATTAGATTGTGCATGAAGATTGACTTTTTATTCTCAGTTTACAAATGAAATCCATACTTCTTTCTTGTCTAATCTTCCCTTCTCTCCCCTTCTAATCTACCTTCTACTGTTTCTCCTGTTTTTCTCTCCTCCCTCCACATTTCTCTCCTTTCATCTTCCCATCTTCTATTCTCTTCCCCTCTTTTCTCTTGTTTTTTCTACTATTTTCATCTCTTTTTCACTCTCCTCCCTTTTCCTTTCCCCCCTTTCCTCGAATCTTTTTCACGTCCTCAGAATATTACGCAACTCCTTTGTGCAGCCTTGCCATGGCTGCTGTTTCTGTTCACTCCCAAAGGGTAAATCTGTCTTCTTTTCACTATTTCAACATTAAAAGCATAACATTATACATGACAACTGAATATTTCTTCTGGGTTAAATGTCACTTCCAAGGTTTTGTGACCCAAGGGTTGATTGCCAGTGGGGGTCATTCAGTGATTGGTCAGAGTGTGATCCCTGCACCAAATTACAGGTAAGGAGATTGATGAAGACAATTTAAGTCAATCTACGTGTTTTGTTTTGTTTTTTCCACATTTCTATGTCACATTGTTCTGTGTTACAGGCAAGAAGCCGTGTCATAGCTGTTTACCCTCAGTTTGGAGGGAACCCCTGCAGCGGAGGGCGGACCGAGACCAGGACCTGTGAAACCACACAAGACTGCCCTCTGTCGGAGGGATGTGGAGACAGGTTTCGCTGTCGATCAGGTTAGAAATAAAACTCTGCTCGCTGCAGCAATCACACAGAATTGAACAACGATCGATGAGCTGTCTGTCTCTTGACCCGCAGGGAAGTGTGTCAGCCAGTCTCTGGTGTGTAACGGAGATCAGGACTGTGAGGAAGACGGACAGGACGAGCGCGTCTGTGAGGTTCAAAAATGGGTTTTGTGCACCAAAAGTAGTCTACCGCCTAAAATCGAAGAGATCGGACAAGGGTAGGTGACTCATCTTGACATGGACCTATCAGTACATAAGCAGATACTGTAATGCTTTTCAGCGGGATGCTTTTGGTGCTCCTGTAGGTTTGACGTGGTGTCGGAGAAGCGGAGGGCCAATGTCATCAACACGAGGAGCTTTGGGGGCCAATGTCGCACCTTTTACAGCGGTGGTGACAACAGCGTCTACAGATTGCCTCTTAGTACCATCAAGTACAGCTCTGTGGTTGGTCCAATTGCAACGTAATATTGAAACTCATCTTGGTCTCTTAATACTGCAAAGGTACTCTGTGGAGTTTTGATTATTCATAAACACAGTTTTGTTTACATCCAATATCTACTCTACGTTTACAGCCAAAGCTCAGTATGTATTGAGCAGACGTGGTCTTGTGAATGCGATGGCGTTCTGATCTTGGTGTGTTCATGCATTAACATGTGGTTTCCGTTATTCGGACAGGATAAACAGATACAGATTGCATGTTCATTCCTGGTGTAAAGGGTCTAAATGTGGGGGTATAACAATATTACTTCTGTTCCCACCACTTAAAAATATCATACGCAACTTTTATGCATCAAAAGATCTAAAAGCACCACAATACGTAGTGTGATTAAATCAGATCGTTACTTAGTTTCTGTTGATAATTTTAGATCATTCTTCAACATTTTCAACTAGAACTCTTACATATTGCACCTTTAATTGTGGTGATGTGTATGTTGGTGTTTTCGTTACTCTGTCTCCCTCCACAATTTACCTTCAAAGACTTAACATCTCCATTTAGTGGATTTTTTTTGTGCACGTTCACTCTCCTTTGTTGATTTAAAGCTGAATCAGCAGACATGGTTAAACTGATGAATCAAATGAAGTGTGCTGTTGTCAGGTCAAAGCTCAGAATGACTTCAGTGACGAGATGTTCTCCAGTAAATGGCACTATGCCAAGGACATTGTAAACAGACAGACTGTGAGAGGGACCACGTCGGGATACAGGAACTATGACTTCCACGAGACAGACGACAGGAGCCGGGTGAGTGGGAAACCTGCAGTTCTGCCCCGGTATCTTTCGCAGCCGGTCCCAGTAACAACGTGTTTCGTTTTAAAAATGAACAATCAAACTGTAAAATTCATCTTTTTTTCCAGACCAACAAGCTTCTGGTTCTAAAGAATGAGATAGAGGTTGCTCAGTTCCAGAGCAACTCTCCTCAGTACCTCCCAATAGCCGAGGAGTTCTGGAAGGCACTGGTCAAACTCCCGTCTGTCTACTACTACGCCGCCTACAGGAGCGTTTTAGAAAGGTTTGGAACACACTACCTGGCTGAGGGAACCCTCGGAGGATCCTTCAAGGCCGTCGCCAGGATTGATCAGGAAACTGAAAGACAAATTAGTAAGGATAATCATTAGCAACTTCATGCAGGCCAAAATCAAAGAATTGCTTATTTGCCAGTTGACAGAGTCAGCTCAACTTGTGTTTAACAAAATGTAATATTCATTTGATATTCATTCCAAAACAAATTTTTACACCTGAGATACATTTCATAAATGAACAAACTGCAAACTCTGGAATTACATTTCTTTTTTAAATTGTCTTTTTTAAATGTAACATGACAATACTTTTACACGGTCACATGTCATTTTAGACTGAATAGAAGTATTAGCACTGTTTTTACACACAAATCTTAACATCAGGTTGATAAATGTGCCACTGTATCCATAAACTGCTGTCTTAACTCCTGCTGTCAACCTCCTGACACTGACTCGTCTTTTTCCTTGTATGTTCTGTTGTTTTCCAGCCACAGAAAGCTCTCAGCACAATGAATGTGAAAGGGTCCAACACACCATCTTCCTCTTGTTTTTTTCCATCCGCTATGAGACTGTGCACTGCCAGAGTGGGGGAAGTCACAGATCAACGTCTTCAGGTGCAATTCTTATTCTAATTCTGCAAACATTCCAGAGCCTCTAAAAGACTTCTGAATCTTCTGAATCATCCAGTCATCTCTCCAAACGTTTTTAAAATAGGTAGAAGCAGCACTAATCATGTGTCAAGAGTGGATGTGGAGGGAGGAGGCATCGAGCATATAAATTCGCTGAAGGCCATGCAGCTCGATGATCCCGCTAAGAACTGGGAAATGTACTCAAACTGGGCTGACTCTGTTCGGTCATTCCCAAAGGTCATAAAGCAACAGGTGAGCACCAATAAAATAAGTTTCATGTGTCATCTTATCAAACAATACAACCGGACAGCTCTCCTCACTTTGACTGTCTCACCACGACTGTTGCTCTGGGCAGCTGCGGCCGATCTCCGAGCTGGTGAAGGAGGTTCCCTGTGCCGGGGTGAAGAAGCTCTACCTCCGCAGGGCCATAGAGCAGTACATAAGCGAGAGTGACCCCTGCCACTGCCGGCCCTGCAGAAACAATGGCATGGTTTTCATGGACGGTGACATGTGCAAGTGCCTCTGTAAGCCTGGCACCAGTGGACTGGCCTGTGAGCTGGGAACTGAAGCGGAGGGTCAGCAGGGTGGGTGTTACACTTCAGACTGGTTCTTCGTGCAGTGTTTTGTTTTAAAGGAATCATTTGTGCAATGCTTTTATTTCACTTACTTGGTGAGAGGCTGAAAAGAAGATGGATACCACTCTTCTGCTTACAGTTAGCTTGTAGAGTGACCATCATCAGCCAGTTAGCCTAGCTTAGCATAGAGACCGCAAACCAAGAGAAACAGTAACAGAATCTGCATACACGTTTCTTTGTTTCTGGCCATGTCTTAATCATTTTTTCTTAAGCATCAAGAAGTTACCTTTTTGTCTGAGTGGTGGTTTTACCAGGATGAGTACAATACCGTTTGTAACTCTTTGATGGATGATATCACATGGACTGTTGTATTATTCTCCCTTTGTCGTCCTTTCTGCTCATTAAGGAGTGATCCATGGCAGTTGGGCCTGCTGGTCTGCCTGGTCATCTTGCTCCGGGGGTCGAAGGTCAAGAAGTCGTTCCTGCTCTAATCCCGCTCCTGTGAACGGGGGACAGCACTGTATCGGAGAAACCTCAGAGACTTCCGACTGTGAAGACCAAGATCTGCATGATCTGAAGTCAGAGCAATTTTTTGTTGAATTTTTTAAAATAAGAGGACGTTTCCTGCTGATTTACATCAATGCGAGGTTAAACAAAATCCTTTTTTTTTTTGACGATCTTTCTACAGAACCGTTGAGCCTCAGTGCTTTAACTCGAGTCTCCCTCCACTCCAGAAGTGTGGAACCCCGCCTCCTCTAATCAATGGCTACATCCTGGTAAAAGATGACGCCAGACCTGCTTTTTTATTGTTCATTGTGGAACAAAAAAACACGAAACATTCCATATTTTCGTAATCACACTGATTGCAAACGTTTTACAAGTTTGGCTCAGTACTAATCAGAAAGCTACTGTGTTACTCCTCCTCCTGATTCACCTCAAGAATGCACTCCCAGATTTTAATAACAAGATTTTTTTTATTCTGGTAAAAATGAATAATGTGCTCTTTACAAGACATTTGAGACCCAGCATGGAAAAACAAAACAAAACAAAAAACAAAAAAAAAAAACACAAGCACACAGTGTGGATATCTTTCTTGTGTATGTGTTCCATAAATGATATATACATTCAGGGCTTTTAAAAAAGGTAGTTTTTATGTTAGGGGCTGGTATAAAACGCTGAATGTGTATCCTAGCTCACATTTATTATTCATATTTCAGTCTCTTAATCTCTATTCATATTTAAGAGCATTGTGCATAAAGGTCAGAACCAGAAGACTGAACTTTTTTGAACGCTTCACAGGACCCAAAGGACATTTACCTTGTGGGTAGTAAGGTTGAGTACAGCTGCACCAGCAGTTTGTATCTTGTTGGTCAAAGCGTCCTAGAATGCACTGCTGATCAAACCTGGTCTGGCAGGCCTGGACTCTGCGCGGGTGAGTACCTAGAGCCAAAGTTCAACATTTACATGAATTGCAGTGTTCCTTTGCTAAAATCCAACCTGTCTCTCCAGCCGCAGTTTGCAGACTTGAGAACCTCGGCGATGGTGTCATAGCCTCTCCTGTGTTAGAGGCCTATTACATAGGGATGGTAGTGGAGTTGTCCTGTCCGGCGGGTAGACAGCTACTAGGAGAGTCAATGCTTTCATGTGACCCGAGTCTAAATTTTTCACCAGACCCAGCAAGCATCAAATGCAGCCCAGGTAAATTTGACTTCAAGGTATGTTTAAAAAAGTCCAGTGGACTGGCTCTAAACTGCTCACTGAAACTGTCTTATCTCCTATCCACTCTGGTGCTTCTCTAGTGCTTCTACTGCTCTGTTACTACCATGTGTGTTAGAGCTGATGTCCTATTGTTAGAGGGGCCCAGAGGCCCAGCAAAGGGATTGGACGAGGCTCAGTATGAAGAAAGCGAGTTAAGGAAAAGCAGATGTTCGGTGCACGTGTCCAGGCTGCTCCATGAGAGGACAGTGCATGAATAACTTACACATGACACCAGGTTCCTGTCTTGAAGCAACTGCTCAACGATAATTGTGATTCTTTTCTGAGACTTAACATCTGACTTCTTGTCATGAGGCTTCTCTTGTTTCAATAGTGTAATTACAAGGTCATCTGCTTTAAGTTAACTCTTTTAGTTTTGTATCGCAAGAGCTTTCTCAGACAATCCTCCACATCTAGGGCTGTCATGATACTAGCTTATTGCTCCATCAAACACAGTGATGTGCAACATTTCTACAGTCATTTCCCTGTGATACAGTTTTGCTCTTTGGTAGTGGCCACACATTGTGGTAGTAGGTTCAGTAGGTACTTAGTCTGTCTTCTCTGTCTCATTTTATGTGGCAGCAACCAGCATTGATTACCACCTACTATGGCAAGCAAGGACACAAGGAACTATAAATTATTTTTATTATTTGTATTTGCACAGTATTATCATATCATGTGCATTATTTACATGATTTCAATATTTTATTTTCAATACACACATCATCAGGCAAATGTTTGGGGTCCCCTAATCCAGCACTTAGTGGGTTGATGATCACTGGCCTCATAATGATTATTAAATTAGAACCCTAGAAAAAGTCTGAGGCACTCGAGAGGGTAATGAGTTAAAAAGCCTTTAATTAATTGCGGCTGCTGAATCACAACAACCCCTGTTGTTTTTAGGTTTTAATTTTCCTGTTTTACTGTTTGTTTCCAAAATGTTTTGTTTGTGATGAATGCTCGTAGGGAGTTTTTTGCCTTGGGCACCTAAAAATTACCGGATTCGCCACTATCGATACCTGTATATCATCACTATATCCACAACTGACAAGATGCTTTACTGCTCTATAACCTATATTTGTATCATTGCATGCACGCATATTAGTAAGTTAGTAAAAATGATTTCTATATGTTTCACAGCCAGTGCAGTTAGACAAGTAATCTCTCCTGTGGTGGAATGTAACCCATGGCAGAAGTCCTCCAGAGGAACGTGTGTCTGCAAAATGCCTTTTGAGTGCGGGTACGTTTACTAACCATCAAACAGGTCTTTTAAAATAGTGGACTGATTTGACTGATTTTTCTTATATCTTTGATAATGATTTAATATGATTTTTGTCACCAGCTCATCTTTGGATGTGTGTGCCACCGCTGCCACCGGTAGAAAATCCGTCCCTCTGACTGTGTGCAAAATGCATGCACTGCAGTGTATGAGGAAGAAGTACATGATAGCTGAGGACGGCACATGCAACTGGCCGGTGCGCAGCACGACGGGCTGCACCAGCTGTCACATGTGGGAGACCTGCGACGGTAGGGACACATCTGAGGTCACAAACCGTCCATCATTGTGCGCAGCAGTTGCAGCTTGCCGTCATCTCATTTGTCCCTTCAATGTTCTTTCAGATCAAACCAACGAGTGTCGCTGCAGGGACTCTGCAGACTGCTCGAGCCCAGGAATAAATGTGTGTGTCCGTGTCGGGGAGGATGCGACCGCAGCCAGTCAGACCATGAGTGAGTGTGAGGCAGGGTTACAGCGATGCAAAGGAGTAAACGTGACAGTTGTCAGTATCCTGCCATGCGCTGCCTGAGGATGCGGGAGTAGGCTTTGACCTTATGACCGTCTATCACCACCTTCATTTATCAGTTAACTCTGTCTAACCCTTTCCTCATACTTTTCCAGTGAATTTGTGTTCTCTGCTTCAACTCATTATGAAAGTACAATGTTATGCATGTGTAAAACTGTAATGTAATACTGTACTAAGACAAAGAATGAATAGCAAAACAACAGCCATGTTGAGTTTCTTGTCATTATTGACCTTTTCTTAATATGTTAAGTACATATTACGCTGCATAAAATATGTCTGGGTTTGATAAAAGAAAAAAACAACAACAACAAAACAATAGCTTCCTAAATGTCCCTGGAGATGATGTTTGAAAATCTATGTTCTGGACTGATATAGTCTATTTCAGAAGATACCCTGTGCTTTCCAAACCAGACAACGCTAAGCCTGCCAAGCAAACCCCTGCTGACAGTCTATTCCTGCCTCTGGCACGCCGCCCTCTCACGGCGCGAGCGCATGTGTGTCTGAGCCTGCCTGTGAAAGTGTGTGAAGACACCAGCTACCTAATGTCTCCACGCCACACCAGAGAGCTTACTGCCGCCGTTCCGCAGTTACACTGTGTTGTACACAGAAACCGGTGGGTGAGAGGAAGGTGCTTTTTTTGTGCGAGGGATCATCAAACTCCAAGGAGGGCATATACACTGGTGGCAAAATAGAGGTGACAAAACCGCATCACTCAGGTGTTAGGCCTCTTAAAGCTGCTGAACTGCTTCAGATCTCCCTCCGCCGTAGGGCAGTTCACCAGTCTCTCGTTTAAAAGGGGCCATGTTCCCTAATTGTTTTGACATTTTGAGCGCTGTTTGACATATCAGTTAAAAACCTTCCTTAGCTGCATCTAAAGCTGTTGTAAAGTTGAGATCTGATGACAGCAAAGGCTCACTGAATCAAATCATTCAGTTACCTTATGTGACCCCCACGTATTATATAACACTTTTCTCTTAGTAAGTGGGAGAAGGAATCTCCAGAGGTAACCATACATGCATTATATTATAAGGTGCTAGTGGCATTTCTCTCAGCCTTTGTGAGTTGCTGTCCTGTGAAAATCTTATCTTCAAAGAGTGACATTTTCATGAGCTAAGAAAAAAAAAACTGCCCGATTTTAAACAGTTCAACAGGTTCCAAAGCTTAAGAAGGAAGTTTAGCATAACAATTACCAAATCTGGAGATTTTCTTTTTCATTTACATTTATGCATTCACACATTTACCCATTAAATTACTTTCTAAAGGACTTTAAAAATATGCATTTATATTAACATAGTTAGACACCATAAAATACTAATTCCTTAACCAAGTTGAAGAGAAAATATTCCAAAATTGGACTTACCCACCTGAATAGAAATCTGTGAAAATATAGATGGTTAGAAAATGTTCTCCAGTTAACCGGCCCGCAGGAGTTCAGATCAGAGACTAATTGGAAATTAAGCTGCAACATCTCAATTTGGTTTCCTGCTCAGGGGACGTAGTTATTAGCAGAAGTTGAGCAGAAACCAGCTGGAGGTTTCCTGGAAATGCATTAAAGAAATTACCAGCAATTTCTGAACTGTTTGTTGGAAAATAGCAGAGTATTATAATTAGATATTATAATTAAATGATATTAGGGTGACTTTTGATCAATTTTGAAGTAATTATTGTGGTATTTTGTGGGTAATTTCAAAGAAATGTCATATGTTGCTTGGCAATTACTCCCAACCTATAGTAAAAATTGGTAGACCTGTAAAAGAAAGAGTTGTGGGTTGTTGGGGAGTTACAAAAGAAACTATGTCACAACATCTTAAAAATACTTTCCATTCCAGCAGCATAAGTGGGTGACCGGCTGGATCCTGTGTGAGGTCTAGTGGTAAAATCTTTCTCTCTCTATCGTCTTTTTCATTCTTTTTCTCCAATACTCCATAAATTAGGCTCAATAAAAAATTATCTGTATTTTACTGTCTTGCTCCCGCTCTGTATCTTTGTCCCTTAACCCTCCCAGATAGTAATGTTTGCTCTACAAACAGTCTCAGCTGTGGGACAACGCACTTCAGGAGAAAAAAATATCCAAATAGAACACAGTGAATGCGGAATGTTGATTCTTAAAATATGACATATTGCATATGACCTAAAGTTCAATCAATCCATGAAATGAATTCAGTTTAACTCACCTGGAGTTTTGCAGGTTGGTCTTTGTGGTGGTTTGTCTCCACCCAGTGGACATGTTGGTGAGTTGCATGCAAGAAAATGACTGACTTGTTGAGTAGTTTCAATAACAAAAGTTTTATTAACAATGTAAAATGACCTATATCAGCTTTGACTAGTGTACCTTCGACGTGCCCTAAACATTGATCACTATCATTTGATAAGCAAGACCCATGCTGTCCCCCCTCCGACAGAGGGAGACCCTCCCTGCTTACACCAACCAACAGACTCTTTGTTTTGCTAACCAACTCCAACTTTGAAAATAATTCAGAGAGCATTGCGTAAAGAGTATGTGTATATACATGTCTAATGTCTCAGTTTATGGATAGATATTGTGTGCAAAGAAGTTTTTTTTTTTTTTCATTTTGAGTATTGTATCATATATTCCACTTTGAAGCTGGAAAGATAAAGTTGGGTACAGGTTCTTGGTTTATGGAAGACTAAATTAAGTACACTGAGAAGAAAAAACAGCAAGGAACAGAAAACAGAGACTGTAATACACGACAAACTGACTCTGCACAAACCTGTCATCTCAGCTCAGACGGACGAGTGTATAACTTTGCCTTTGCAAGCGCCGTTCTCAAAGATTCGGACAGCATCTATTCATAAGTTATCACATTATTTCTGACAGAAATGGACAATTATATTCCCTTTTTTTTAAAACATGAATCCTCATTTCATTCACTCAGGTTCATGGAAGTAACATTGACATTATTTCAAATGACCTCTCATTCTCTTTTACATTGGACAAGCGGATATCTGACTTCATTTTACCAAAAGAGGGAAAAAAATTGTTGCAAAATATCTTAAAATATATGTTCATGACTTCTTGTTTTCATGACATTGCAGTTACAATTCTTATTTGTATTACAAAATAAAATTATAAAATGGGCAGCCTTTAAAAAAAAGTGAAAGAGACAATTTATTTGAAAATGGCAGTAATAGATTGGTGGGAGACACAAGTGGTGAAGGACAGTGGGTAATGGTGTCTTTGTTGCCGGCGCCTCCTACCCACGAAGGCGGGGCCCTTAGCTGGTTACCAGGCAACAGAGCCCAAAGAACCGCCTCTTCCTCTGTCGGACCAGTGGGTAGGGAGTCAGGTTCAGCAAACTGCTGTCATCTGGGCACAAGAACACACACAGACCGCTGCCAAGTCAGACGTGTCTGCTGGTTTGAACCGCGACACACGAGCCACGATCTCAATCAAGATTTTAAAAGTGTTGCTGCTGCGTTGCATTGAGGTATGTGTGTGTGTATAACAGGGTTCTCACCTTGGTTCTTCAATGGTAAAGGCATTGTCTCCCTGAGTTTACTGAGAAGGTTCTTCATCTCCCTCATATCCCTGAAATCACACAAACAAAGGCTTTTTTTGAATGTGCCCTATCATGTCTCATGCGCTCAAACATCCAGATATTCTCAGGACCACAACTGTTGCCTCATCTTCTCAGCATCATCTAAAAACATTCTTTAAAATACAGGTATGATGCATGGTAAAATGTATTAATGTCTAGTTTCAGCACCTAATGTAACAAACACAGCACAGTTCCCTCCACACACTACTACTACTAGAGGCCATTCCAGAGGAGGTGTAGTGTTTTCCAGGTAGCTGGCAAACAGACTACTATGAGGGCAACATCCCAATTAAAAACTGGAAGTTTTAAGAAAATACTCTGCAAGTGCAATAATGTATGTTGGCACATAAGTGTCGGTTTGTATCCCACATATTTGGCAGGTTTGTGACTTAATAGTAAATTTAATGTGCTGGGTGTCTCATCTGGAAAGCAAACACTATTAACTGCATCAAACTTTTAACTGATTATAAAATGTATAAAATTAAAGCTAGTCTTTATTGTGAAGTGCCAGAGGAAAGATACTGCTCTATAGTCTTGTAGTGTGGCACAACACGATGATCCACTCTTGTCACTTTTTGTCCAAAATAAAAGTCCCTTTTAGTTACTTTAACAAATCCAGACTTAAATGATCAACTATAACATTATTAGTGGGGATGAAATAGGAACATTTGAGGTGCTATGCAATTAAATAAACTGTAAAAATGGAACCAGAAGGATGAACGTTATAAAGTGTCATTTTACTGCCACTTGCATTTTGTTTCCACACACGTGACTTCAACCAATAGAGATGAACGTGCACGTTAGTGGACACAGCGTGCATCACAACACATGTTCTGTCAACCTACTTTTCAATGTTTTCTATGTCAGTGGCCACCAGCCAGCAGAGCTGAGGACAGTCAGTGGGGGAGGAAGACGTGTCCTCCAGGATGGGGATGTCCGAGCCCTCTTCGATCTTACTGTCGACCCCGGGAGGGCCACAGGAATCCTTACCTGGAGCACACACAGATAGCAGCCAGCCTTAAACAGATCTCGCTACAACATGCATTAAATCACAAGGAAGGGTGGGTGGAAAAATAAATGAAAACAAGAAAAGACTTAAAAAAAATTTTTAACAGAGGTACTGGCTTCTATTTATTCACGTATATTCAGCGTTGTTGATCACGCTGCAATTCTCTGGATTGAAATAACATCTCAGAAAGCTCTTATAGAATAACGATATCCGTGCAGGTGTTTTTTTATCTAAAATCTGCTGAGTGATTGTCTCGCTTCCTTTGAGATTAAAGCAACAGAAACACACATAGCCTACTGCATGTAAACTCACACCTACACACAAATAACAATGCAATGAGGCTTATTCGTGTATTAACCTTTCCTGTGGAGCTGCAGGGAACCGAGCAAGCACACCGACTTGAGCATCTCAGTGATGTACATCTCCAGACAGCACTGCAGCTGTATGAAGAGCCTGCAGATCTCAGGGTGGATCTCCCCGTCCTCCGGCCTGGAAACAGCACACCGCAGGACACACAGTGAGGTTACTGGCTGGAACTTGATGAAATCTTGATACACTGACCAACTTTGTGGAAATGCATGAGACACGATGAGCTCATACATTAATATTTAAACGGCCACTCCACCAGTTTTATGCATTAAAATGCGTATGCAGGGCTTGGGAGTACGAGTGCAAATGTGTAGAAAGTAGTATAAAACAATTTGTGGCTCCTGAGGAATATAGGCTGAGGCTATATAATTGGATGAATTGCCTCCACTAAATGGTTGCATTGTGGGTAATGTAGGCACTGGGATTTGTACTCATATAACACTGATGGACTCATAATGGATTTAAAAACAGATGATCAGATTCGACGCAGCACAATCAGAGATATCGCCACACGCTTTTCTTCCTCTTCAAAACCTGGCGCCTACATTCCTCACAATGCAACTTGGCCACTGATCGACATCAACTGATAAGATTAAAAGCAGTTTTCTGTGGATCCACTAAAAGCTTTATGCCACTTTTTCACATATGCAGTAAAACTCCACAAGAGTTGTTACCATTTAATGTGGCGAACAATCAAAAAAGAAGGACAAGGATGTCTTTCTGGATACAAAGTTTTTTTGCTCAGACAGGAAAGAAAGAAAATCATCAGAATCAGAAATTCTTCTATTAGTCCTGCAAACGGGGAAATCTGTGCGTCACAGCAGAACATAAAGAAAATGTGTTGATATCGATTAATGCCTCTGTGTACAACTATATATACAGGTGTAAGTGCTGACCCCAATGTTGGTAGGAGCTCCACTGAAAGATCAATGTTCAGCCTGGGGCTTTGAAATGTGTCAAACTTGACGTGACAGAAAAAAGTCAACACAATGTCTCAGTCTGAGTAATTGGTAAAAGAGAAAATCAAAATAAAAGTTAAATATTTACTGTTAAAATGGTGAAAAGCAAAGTAAGAAGAAGCCAATGAAGTCTTAATTCATGAAAGATTTTGTCTTGTTTAGAAATTGAGTGTGAGTGCAGAATGTGTGTACAGCCTACGTTCACTCACATGTGTAGATCAGAAGGGGAAAACAGTGACTGATACCGACACCTTTGCAGAATGTTTCCAGCATATGGATCTTTTTTGTCCCATCATAAACAGCCCACCGCAAATGTCTCTAACAGGGGCGCCCCCAGAAATCTTTTTTAGGGTGGCTGTGGCCCCCCCGTGGTCCCCCCAGGGATTACACAAACTCAAATATTTATCTAGTAAATATAATATACTGTTTTAAAAAGCCTACCAAACATTTCCACTTGATGAGATATAAGCTGTGAAGTTCACATTAAGAATGAGTAAACACAAACCTCACTGAACCTTGTGTATTTACCCAGAGCTTATCACTAGCTTTTTATGAGACGCCGCCAGTAGCTTCACAGCCACATAAATCCGGTGTTCAAGGGGAAACATACAGCTGGTGATATTCAGTGGGTGTGATATCACATGGGAAAGTGACAGCGATGAAAGGCGTGAAACTTGCACCTGGTAAGAATAATTCTCGCACGAAAAAAAAAAAAAAAAAAAAATCTTGCTGCTGCGTTCCCCCTTCTTCTGATGGCGAGCTTTCTCCTTTTCCCAACCTTGTTTTTTGTCACACTGCTGCCTTCTCCAGCACTGTCGCCTAAGCACAGCTGTCATCGGTGCCATCCCCGCTTATCAGCTTGCTTTCTTCTAGCACGTCGAGAGAGGCCCCGCATCACTCAAACCATTCAGACACACCGGCTTTATTTGATTAAAGGGGAATGACCTGCGCTGTCTAATTCAAGCTCTGTGTCTCTAGTAGTGGAGACAAACATTGAAATGGCCCCGGAGAGCTTTTAGAGAAGGAGGTTTTAGAGTATGTGCCGGTGATGATTACGACGATGATGCTGATGCTGTTATCAGTGGGGACTAAGAGTTCTCTCCGAAGCTGCTGCACTGTCTCTATTTCTGTTGCTGCAGCTGGGAATTCAAGAACAGAGATTTAATGGATGGAACCTGTTGTCTCGGGGAGAAAAAGTGTGTAGCTGTTGCGATTTTTGAAAAAGAACAGTGCGGGGCACGAAGGTGCGGCACTCTCTCCCAAAGATTTAAATAAAGATGTGAGTGAAGCCGGTGGATGCTGTATGATTCATGGCAGGAAACACGTTCATGAGTTTGTCACGCACATGAGGCTTCGAAGCCTCGGTACATTAAACGGATGGAATTTGTCATGCATGTAACAGACAGTGAAGGATATGCACTCCTAAATCACTGTAAGATATAGCGAGGTGATTAATTATTGAGTCAGGAAATAGGTCACAGAGCAGACTATTTTAAAACCTCGTCGCGAGCATCTCACAGGTCTCCAACAAATGTCGTTCAATAAAGGGGAATATGAGCCGTGCTGCTGCTATAGTAAACCCGATACCGCTATTGTCCCAACACTATCCGGCTTTGGCGAGCGAGCTAGCACTGCAGACACCACTCCAGACCTCAGTCACCGCTGGCCTCAGTCTGTCCCATTGTTATTTAAGTAAGTCTGAGGGTGCCAAGTCAGCTGGCGTCTTCAGCCTCATTGAGGACCTTCAAATCCCAAGCCTCGCATTGCCCTTCTTCCACTGGCACCAGTGTGCAGTAGATGTTGGGCTCAGTGGGAGGGTGCAGGCCAAGTCAACAGACATGTCGGGCTTCTATTGTAGCTTTTCTCTACGGTGGCCTTGAGGGTCAAACACAGCATTTCACTAAAACACACAATAAAAACATTTTCTGCATGCCTTGTGCGCCGTTAAATGTTGTTTTTTTGTGAAATGTCATCGTATTTTCACCCTTTAGAGCCACTGTAGTTTTCCCTCCAATCGTTAGCCAAAAGCTCCATCAGAAGCAAACCACTTGAGATATATTTTAGAAAAGAGAAGACTTTCAAAGGACAACAGCACCAATTTTACGCGTTAAAGTGTGTTGACAGGCTGTGGGGAGCACTAGCTCCAGAGGATGCTGCATGTAATCTGATAAACTGCCTCCAGTGATGTCACTCGGAGGCTAAGTTGCATTGTGGGTAATGCGGGTGCCAGGTTTTGAAACGACAGGAGAATTGCTGTATCGATTTTGAAAACATGTCCAACAGTCTTACAGAAGTGCAACTGAGTGACATCTCTGGAAGAAATGTATCATCAGATTACATGCAGCTTCCTCTGGAGCCACAAAAGGCTTCATACTACTTTCTTAAGGGCGTCATCTTGGGCTTTGGAAAGTACAGATTTGTCACCTTTTACTGACACGTTGATTGGCCAAACATCTAATAATAATTGAGGAAATAATCAATCATTGGATCATCAAGAATAACTGTTATTGCAGCACTTGTATCACCGGGCTCTGATGAAAACAAGTAGATAATCTGCACTCTGGAAAACAATAACATCCGCTGGTGAAAAAGCATCATAGTGGCTAAATGTTCAAATGACCACACACACACACACACACACACACACACACACACACACACACACACACACACACACACACACACACACACAGGGCCACTCTCACAATGCATTAAACATAGTTATGCAAAAGTCATTGGCTCCACATTATTGATACTATTATCTCATACATTCGCCCTGGGAAGCATTCCACTTCGTGCATTAACGTTTTAGGCCCGAGCTAATGGAGAGTGGTCAGTTTACAGCAGGCTATAGGGGGCTGTGACTGCTTCCTGGTAAAGCTGTCCCTGCCAGCAATTAGACACTATGGCGGTTTTAAAAAGCTGATCTCATGTTCTGTTTTTCACCCCACAACTTCTTCCCTCCCCACCACCACCTCCTCTTCCTCCTCCATCTCTTCTTCTTCTTCCTCTTCTTCAGGCTCTCTGGTCTCACTCTAATGGAGCAGACACTTGGATGATTTCTTTGAAGTGGAGAGAAGCAGGCTTAAGTATACATGTGCCTAAAAATGGGGACGCTTATGCAAATTCGAGATAAATTTAGATACTTTACAACTTTAGGCGCAGCAGTGTTGCAGAGCGCCCCAATTTGCCAAATTTTTTACACTTTCAGAGCGAGGGGAGCTTTTGGTCTGTTCAGCACCACGGACAGCGTTTGTGTGCCAACTCACCCCGATATCAAGGAGAGACTCTGGTGCGCCGCTCTCGCCATTTCGCAGCCTTTAGTTCGGGTCCTCAGCATTTCGGCCCGTAAAGTGGGACAGTCCACAGTGATTTCGCCGATGGAGATGACCAGCTCACGGTATAGAGCCACAAGTGTATTGAATTCCTGGACGATCTGCGTTGCAGTGAAACGAGACACAACATAAGTCATGGCACAAACTTCCCTGATCTGTCAACCAGCAGAGCTTTTCTTTTCTTTCTTAGTCATTTCTTTTTTTCTGATTTTGCACATTGGGGATACATGACGTGCCTGTGCAGGTGCACGATGAAGTGGTGCTTGCACTACTAAAAAAAAAATTGCAACCTTGCGCATTTTGCCGTCACAGAAGCCCCCCTGATCCCTGACAGAAACCAAAAAGTGATGCGTTAAAATATAATCCGTAGAGTCAGGACGCATGATGAATGAACAGATTTTTTTTTTTTTGTACTGATGGAGGTTATGCTAAGTTTGGTTGTTTGCACAGCCTCACCGCTCAAGCATCTCGCTCTTTTTTTGTGTGCAACTCCTGCAGAGCATCCTGCGAGGCTCCGTCATGACGCTCGCTGATGTATGAAAGGGTGAAGAAGGCTCTGCACATATGATCTGTCACAACACAGCACCTGCACTGTGTGTGTGTGTCTGTGCATGCGTGTGTGTGTGTGTGTGTGTGTGTGTGTGTGTGTGTGTGTGTGTGTGTGTGTGTGTGTGTGTGTGTGTGTGCCACGACCACGAACACCCCCAGACCCATCAAACATAATCATGTAATTCGGCTAATTTTCTAAAAGAAAAAAAAAAAAAAAAAAAAAAATCAGCCCCAGCACTCACAAATGCAAATCACACAGTCAATCTGCGCGAACGAGATGATCAGCTTGGCTTCACTGCCGACAAAGCAATGCAAATGCATAAAGCTATTTTTAGGCTCCCAGACCGGGTTACAGTCTTTTTCCCCCCCTTTTTTTCTCTCTCTCTCTCTCGCTCTTCTTCTTGCAGCTATTAACAGCTGTCGCGTTTGCATCCTTTTGCATGCACGGGGGAATGGTCGATGGTCCGAGAAACAAAGGCAGGTTCTGGATAATAACACAGCACTTCTCGTCAGAGAAGGGAACCATGCAGGCATTGACGTGTCGCAAACCTACCATTCTGCAGTCGGCCACGGCGCGCTGGGCTTTGCGGGTGCTCTCGGTGCTCTCCCTCCTCTGTGGGTCTCGGTGAGGAGGCTTGCCGATCTGGAAGATGTTCCCGGCGGATCTGGGGCGATTTTTGCGCCCATTCGATGCAGAACTCATGCATACACATCCACTAACAAAACAGCCCTAATACAGAACGGTGTTTGGTCTTATTTCGCCCCCCACCTCCAAAAAAAAAAAAGAAGAAGAAGAAGAAGAAGAAGAAGAAGAAAAAAAAAAAAAAAACTCCACCACTTTCGCTCTTCCTGCCTCACCAGCCCCCCTTGCGCCTCGCCGTTCACCTTCCCTCCGTTTTTACGCTCGATTCACCTTCGCCAACTACTGGCTGGGCTTGAGCCTCGGTTATTGTTATTGCTCTGTCTATCTCGCTCGCGTTCCTCCCCTCTCTCTAGTGCGGGAGACGGGGCAAATATTCTCCCAGACGAGCCTCGGAGCGCAGGAAAAGAGCCGGATGAGCGCCTGCGACTCCTCTCCGCATTGCCTCGACTGCGACGGGGCGCAAGTCACCTTCACTCCAGCAGCACACGGTGCACAGTGAAGACTTCACACACCCAAAAAAAAAAAAAAAAAAAAAAAAAAGCCCGGAGTCCAGCTAGCTGAGGTGTCTTCTCTGACGCACCGATGTCGGGAGGAGACGATCGCACTCACGGACTCTCTCCAAATGCAACCATTTTTTATGATTGCGCGTTTCCATTAAGCACCACTAAAGACGGGGCGATAACGATCTTTTCCCCCGAGCTTGCACAACCTCCTTATAGAGACGGAGCCACGCTTGCCAAGCGTCCCCGCAGCGCGCAGAAACGTGCTGGAGAAACGTTCAAGGAAACTTGAAAAAAAAAAAAAAAAAAAAATCCCGGTATCGCGGTGTCAGCTCGGCTCCGTGTCTTTTTATTTTTTTTTTCTTCGAGTGTCTCCAGCTCGTCGGGCGGGCCTATGTGTCTAACCTTGGAGAGGCAGCAGAAGACGAGCAGTTGCTACAGGCCTGACGTGGCTCTGTGGCTGGCAACACTGCGCACCCAAAGGACGGGAATACTAATAGGGCCCATCAAGTCAGACCCCCGCCCAGAGCTGTGCATGAGACTCCTGAACGTGTGAAAACCAGACTGCTGGCCACTTTTCCTGCACAATACAACACACTTACCTCAATATCACAGCGGAGACTCCTCACAGTTTCCCTGACCTTGCATCCACTGTGACATATTCATATTTTTAATAGAGGCAGACTCATTTTGTCAAAACTTTCTAAACCTCTACTCGGTTATTTTACTCTTATAGACACATAGTGCGGTGTAATGTTCCTTTATCAGAGTCCACTGTGGCTTCAAGATATGTTAAAGGTGTTGAATGAATGTTTGAATTTTATGTTGTTGTTTTTTTCTCACTAGGCCTTCTTGGTTGTCACAGAAAACTTATGTTTCGTCCTCCCTGGCCGAATACATAAACATTTGAAGTATTATGTAAATGAGAAATAAGCTGCTTTCACTAGCACACACACACACACACACACACACACACACACACACACACACACACACACACACACACACACACAAATGGATCACAGCTGCATCAAAGACAGAGTAAACATATAATACATGTCGGTATGTAAATGTGTGATTTAACCCGAATTGTGCCAGTTTGTTATCTATGGTTACGCTATAAAAGAAACTAATCAATAGATATTCCTTATTGTTTTCTTTGTGACTGTTAATGCGCCTGAGCCCTGAGTGACTATTAGTTTCCTCCTTCCTTCCTCTCTTGCCTCCCTCCACCACAAAGACAGAAGCAGCCTGCATGTATGTGGTGGATACTGTGAATAAATTAGGAGTCCATTTCAGTGTATGGTGAGTGCTCCTTCTCAAACCCACATTACTATTTAATTGTGAATGCAAAGGGAGATCTTTCACAAAACCATCTGTGTAAGTGTTTTTAGACACACACACACACACACACACACACACACACACACACACACACACACACACACACGCACGCACACACACAGAGCAGAGTGGACTTACAGTGCAAAGTTTGTCCACTTTCAGCTTTGCCAGTTTGAAAGTCTCTCCTCGTGGCCTCCCCCACCTCTCCTGCTGGGGGCCCTCACACCTCTCATCTTGACAACAGACTCCAGTCTCTAACCGGAGCTCGTGCTTTCCGTCGAATAAACCCAAATATATCTGTTTGGTGCTGCTTCGAATCCCGCTGTAGCTGTGAACTTCCCACCCACAGAGGTGGCACATTACGTTGCCAGGTTTCATAACCAGAGGTCACCCCGCCAGGCTGCAGACTTTGTTAGCGTTCCAACTGGCAACACAGTAAACCACTTGACCTAAATTGTTGGTGTTGTGCTCAAATATATACATTGATATAACAATACAACATCATTACATCTTTTAATCATGATTTGAAATACCTACTTTTTAAATAACACTTTTATGTTTGTTAAATTTGTTTTTAAATAACGACCAATTCCTGACATGAATACTTCACAGATATATATGAATAATGTATGGTTTGTTAGCAAAATTGTAATTTTTGCGCTTGCACTTGATTCTTACTGAAAAGTTATACCAAACAGACAATGAGGCCCAAATCACAGACTTTAAATGGGTGAAAAAATAAATGTAAAGCTCTTTGGAAAAGCACAAACAGTAAAAATATTTGGCATCCCAGCTTCCCAAAACTTTAGGCACGTCAGGAACAAAGTCATTTATTTACGGGTAACACATGATTTCATTATCAAGAATTCATCTTAAAGCCATATCTGCATTTGTGTTTTTACTGCATGTGCCTCTGCGTCAACCTTATTTTCTATAAAATACAGCGGACTTAGTGCGACCAAATGTTTATTCCCTCCAGGGGGCGCTTGAGAACAACTGGAACACAAAATTGCTTCGCGTTTGAAAATTAGAAAAACAGCAAATTAAAAACATCCAGCAAGACATGCCCATATAGTATAATGCAAGTGCTGATTAAAAGTCAATTACAGTTTAGGAGCGAGAAACTGTGAGTGGTTGTGAATTGGAACGCAGAGGTTCATAAAAAAACATAAACAAATGGTCTCAGCCCATACCGAAGAGTCAAGTCTGTCATTCAGTTTACGTTTTCTGAGGATGCATAAAGATGAAAGTCCACCCACAAAGTGCTCACTCATGTTATTCTTTTTTTTATTATTATTATTATCATCACAGGAATATGCACTGTGCCTGTGGTGGTCCTGCAGTGTTATGTTCTTGGAGATAGTAAATTGACTCCCCTCCTGACAGCAACAGGATGTGTTGTGCAAACCCACGTTACAAGAGCTTCATGTGGAGACAGAGAACAGAGAACACTGGATTTCCAAACATCCCCCTACACCCTACATTTCCCCATTTCAATCATTTATTAATGGGACAAAACAAGCTGGCGCGCTGTTGTTCTCCCTTCACCACGCCATCCCACCTGCTCGGATCCACCCATTGTCTTCTCATTAAAGCCTTCATCTCAGTCTTTTCCCCATATATCTCTTTTCAACCTCTCCTCTTTCTATGTCGCTCAATCATTGCTGCCAGGACTGTCAAAAAGAAGGAAAAAAGAGGTAGCAAAGAAAGCAGAATATGAAGAAGCCAATAATCCAGTTGACTGAGTAGATGTAGATGATGACCATGTCCATGTCAAAGCGCCAGCCCCGAGAGTCGTCCTCAAAGTCCATGGCGTCCAGACGGTAGCCTCCTCCGTGGGGGAACTGGCGTCTGGCCATGGGACTGGACTGCCTCTGGAAGCCTGGTTTGGGGTGACAAATAAGTCATCTCATCTGGTGGCTTCCATTACAGTAACACTCAACTCAGAGTCTGTTAAACTGACTGTAAAATATGTCCACAGTCATTCACTCATCGGTTCAATTCATGTCAGTTAGAAAGGATTTTAATGGTGATACGATTCTATGATGCAAAAATATGATATACTATATAAATACTTTCCATATGCTTAGCTATATTACAATCAACTACTGCATCCCCAGTGTTGTAAAGTACCCAAAACTCATACTTGAGTATAAGCAAAGATACCCTGTTAAAATAGTAGTTCATGTGAAAGTCTCCAATACATATGTAATAGTATTTGAGTAAGTCTAAAAGTATCTGAGGTCAAATGTGCTTAAGGATGGAGGGTACAAGTAAAAGTAAATTATACATACAGATTATTTACATGTACATATATACTGTATGCTAAAGTTATCAAATAAAAGTGGTGGGGTAAAAGTAAAATATTTGCTTTCGGAATATGGTGGAGGGGAGGTATCATATAAACAAAAATGGAAATACTCAAGTAAAGTACAAGTCCCTCAATGTTGTAAGTACACTAATTTAGTGAATATACTTTCATCACATTCCATCTCTGATTTGGCCTTTATTGGAAAGTGACTCCATGTTGTGCTGCTTTCCTTGAAGCTTGAAGTCGTTCATTGAGTCATGTTTTGCTGAGCGGAACTGTCACCATGAGGGTACAGGGCTCAACACCGAAAGAGAGATTTGGGATCCCGATTCTATAATTAGCAACACAATATCCGTAGTTGTACATTAGCTGAGGGGGGGATGGTACATCACTGTTTCCCCTCCAGAGAGAGCGAGAGAGACGAAGAATCATCCATGCGCAGCGATCTAAATTTCCTTTCTGTGTGCTATAAGTTGATGAAGCCTTGAGGGACCCTATATTTGGGTTACTCTGTCACAAGTTGAAAATGTCTCCTACAGCTGCTGTCTTTAAATGACCCTGAACAGAGAGAATTCCCATATGGTGAGCTGATAACTTGCCTCCAAAGATTCGGAAAAGCTTTCTGCAGCTCGGCAGTGGCCACTTCGCGCAGCTCGCTTTCTGGAAGTTCTGTTTCCGGGATAGGTACTCCTTTGGGAAGAACGTCCTTGCAGTTTGGTTTAGCTCTGTCGAAAAAAGACGAGGGGACAAAACTCAATATTATCGCAAGTGAACATCTTTACTCACACCTCCATGTCTTGATTGCTTGGATAGATTATGTTTGATTTATTCAAAACATTAAAAAAAGACAGCAGATGCAGCATCAGCAGACGCTCATTTTCTCCTTGTTCTGTTTCCGTGTGACCTTGGCTTCGGTAATCAACACAAGAATCTAATCTACAATCCTCGTCACCTAATCACTCACAAGGGCCCTCAGTGTGTCTGCAGTCCTCATAAGCGCGGCCACTCTGCCTTTTTATGGCCGCAGCCACAGCGTCCCTGCCACTCACGCTCTCCTACAGACATCTAGAAGTAGGCCAAAGTGAATCACAGAACTTCATTACTTATTCACAGCTTTGTCCAAATCAGACATGTCCTGTGCAATCAGCGTGCGCTGATCACGAGGTTACATGCAGCCATGTCACTTTACAGCACGTGTGTGAAAATCTCATTGTCACAGCACGTTGTGTAACATTGTTGCGTAAATACTTTAAATTTAAGATTTAAAAAATCAGTTTTTTTGTTTTTTTTGTCCCACTAATAAAGAACATTATATCTTATTTCCACCAGAAAGCACTAAATAAAAGTGTTCAGATTGTGTTTGATTTTGACTTCTCGTTTCTGGGTGACTCATCTGGTCGGCGCAGAACTAAAGGTCTACTCTGCTCCCTTTGGGACATCTGCAGCTGGGCCCTCTGAACAATCTGCAGCTTGGATGTCATCCGTGCAACAGCCGACAGACATACGAACACAAACACTGCATATCTGGAGATAAACGTGCAATCCTGTGTCGGTACACCATCAACGATACTTTGTGCTGTATCCAGCCCGTATTATTCAATCCATGATGAGTAGGGTCATGAGTAGAGGTGATAAGTATTCCAAATCATGTAAATTGCGCAGTGAGTGCTTTCTGCCCATTAGCTCACCCTTCTGGAAGAAGACATGTGTGATGATTGTTCTGCAGAGGGGGCAGGGGGTGTTGGTGGGGCTGTTCTTAGCCAGTGTCCTCAGACAGGGTTCACAGAAGATGTGGTTGCAGGGGTGACACATGTAAGGACTGAAGTACACGTCCAAACACACTGCGCAGATGTAACCTTCCCTGTCCCCGGCACTCACGTCCTCGTCATCCTCGCTGCTGCTGCTGGATGGGTTCCCCGTTGAACTCTGGGAAGAGGCGGAAAAAGGCAGAGAACGCTGTCAAACAACGAGGGATCAAATGGATTGTGAAGGGTTGATCAGCACTCATGCATGACATCCTTTCATTTAGACCTCCTCCTTCTCCTGCAAAATAATGTATTTATGTATGAGTGTATACATGCAAACACGCACGTGCCACTCTGCAACCCTTTGCTGTGTGTTTTTGATTGGACTAAATTACAGCTCGTGCACACATAGACGATCTCTGATAATATGTCAAATATAAATACACTTCTGTGAATCTTGATTCTTTATTTCTACGTTTGTTACTTCTTCTGCCTGTAAAATCTATAACCACAATGGTGAACCCACTTCTGGACGGTTCATGTCTGCATGGCATCAGCTTCTCAGGACAGACCGATTAAAAACGGACAAGAAGAAAAAAGAACGATCCAGAAATCCGACCCCCAACATATGCGGTTCTCAAGATGACACTATCATTACGCCATTGCAGTGGCTGGCCGTAAATATAAGCGAAAATGTATTCGTCACCCTCTTGAGAATTAACACACCCTCCTTTTTAACGCACCCTACTTGATGAGTGTCAATGTCTCTAACACTCACCTGCGCAGCACTGTAATACGTGTGAGGCCAGCAGGGTGTCAGGTGTGAGTTCAGCGGAGGGAAACATCTACCAACTTATATTTTCTCACCTCCTCCTGTAAAGCATAAACATTGCTCGCGTGTGAGAGAGAGGGAAAGAGTGATCTGACCCTGACGCTGGACCTAATTCAAACCCAGAGACGTGTTGTATCTCCTCAGGTGGAGTGTTGCTATTGTTGAGGAATCTCTTGAAGTGTTTCTTTCTGTGAGGCACAGCGTGACTCATGCCTACGCAGCTCTTACAGTAAGCAACACATTTTGTTTACGCTGCATATGGCCCGTCCTCTGTTATTTTTAATCTAGTTTGTATCCTTTCTCTTTCATACAGAACAATACATCTGCCACCCCCACTCCTCAAATCCCTCTCATCCCCACCAGCAGTCCACTTGCTCTCCCTCCCCTGAATCCACACTCAGCTTCCTCTTTTCTGACTCGCATAACTCATATGAGAGGATGCACTTTTTTTTTTTTTTTTTTTTTGAGAAAGCCCTGAGTATCTCCTCCCTCAGACCTTTCTCTGCGGACCCCTCAAGGATTGATGTCTGAAGCTCCAGTCCTGAAAGAGACCCAGGGGTGCTTCCAGAGTAATTACCACTCTCTCACCTAGGGGGAGCTCCAGGGACTTCCTGTTGCACCAGCCCTGACTCCCAAGGTGTGTCATTAACACAGAGGAGAGCGCAGAGCTCACAGGTTCTTTGTAATCATGGGATCTGTGTCTCTCCCCTGGCACTGTAACGTGGCAGCTTTGCCTTGGTTACATTGGTAAATGTATACATAAATAAATAAGTATTCTTTATCTTAATGTAGTGAATTAAAATCTTTTACTCAACAGGGAGTAAATGTTGTCTCTTCAATATCTTAACAACAATTAGCTTAATTTGACCGATTAAGCTACTTCACTGCAAACCTGAATAAATGTAGTTTTAATGAAAACTTGATATGATTATAATTCTTTTACAAAAGCACTAAGTGTTTCTGCAGATATACAAGCAGCAACTGGAACCACGCAGATTGTTTTCAGTAATTGGAGGCAGCTGGATAAAGTAACTGAACAATCCAGCACTAATTACCTCTCCATCACACAGGATGCAACCTCTTCCTCTGGGAAGCTGGATGACAATAACACCTGCTCTGACCTTTGGCCTACTGCACGCTCAATACTGCACAAGGCACCACAGGACAGTGAAACACCAACAAAAGATTGGGTTTGAACTGCCTTTACAAGAAACCAAAAAAGGCGTGTGGGCAGCTATTCACAGGGAATTTATAAAGGGGGATATAAATAAAGCACCATGCCGAAATATTAACCAGCCGTTGTGTCCGAGGTGTTCAACAAAGACTACTGTCGAGCTGCCTCCTTGAGTCCTGAGCGCTTTATGGCTGATAGCAAGAACTGCTGTGCTTGTCAGAAGCTCCCAAGTGAGGGCGAGTGTAACTGTGCAAAGTGCAAACAGTTGAGAAAAGAGCATGCATACTCAATAAGCCTTAATAATGATAAACGACAGATTAAGCTCCTTCATTTTCCCCCTGAATAAAAAGTTTAAAGCTGAACAAACACGCTTGGAGTTTAGCTTAGCATAAACACTGGAAGCAGGAGAACCAGCACTGTGTTTGCTTAATGTACACACAAATGTTAAGGTGACAAGTTGACAAGCTGATGACTTCCTGGAGTGTTGATTTAAGTGTGAGATTGACGGGTGCTTAGCCGCTTGCCATTCACATTTCTGCCTGACTGCTGATTGGTCAGATGTGCTGCACTCACTCAACACTGGACACAGTCGATGAGAAAAGAGGAACCCACAAAGTCTCTAGATGTGCTGCTACGCTTTCATGGAGAAAGAAAAAAAATATTTTTGATGGTACAGTGTCTTGTACATGTAATCTTGTAACTGCTTTACATACTTTCTGTTTATATTTGGTGGTGAATTTAAGTGTGATGAGGGGCTTATTTTTGAATTTTGGATGGAGCAAAGCAAGCTGTTAACTTACAGCCTTTTATCTAAGCTAAGCCATCAAACATTTAACAGCTAACATCTAACATTCAGCAAGAAATCAAATAAGCACATTTCCTTCATGATCCAAATATATTTCTTAAAAAAAGCAAAAAAAACAAAAAAAACAACAAAAAACACGCAGTGTGTATTACGCATCATGCTTGAACATTAACACACCAACTCCAATGAGACGGAGTGAACCACAAACAATATAACCTGCAGGGGGGCCTGGCATTAGGAAACGGATATTCTCTGTTTCAAAGCAACTAATTCTATTCTATTCAGCAGTCAGAATAATTTCAATCCACCAACGTGACTGCAGATCTGCAGCAGCCAATCAAAACAGAAATCTGCGCTTTTGTCTGGTTGGTTTTGAAGGGCTCTCCGCCCAAGCCTCATCATGCAACTAATTCAGATGTAACCCCACTTTAAACCGCACAGACAATGGCTATTGAGATGAGCTGGGTGCTGATAGGGCTGTCGAGAGTCAGACTCTAGATGAAAACACACATGGGTGCATACACATAAATGTGTGTGCAGCTGGATGGTCACATGAAATGACATCAAAAGTGGACGGAGCAGCGTTTGTCTGATTTTTGTGCATATTTTGTGCAACACACAAGACTCACACTTGCTTCTTTGTGATTTTTTTTAGTCCCCCATCTTAAAGTGGATCGGTTATGTAATTCAAGGCTTTAAGTGTCTCACTTTAAATTTCAGTGCCTCATTTGAGAAACTTATGTAGTTTGCTCGGTCCACAAAAGTCACAGCATTACCACAATAAAGAGAATTTAAAAAAAGAAAAGTAACACAATGTATCCTGGCAATGCAAATGGATAAAGACTGCACATGAAGACTGCAATGTTTGATTTGTTGGACTATTCTGCCCCTACTTCTCCCAAAATCATGCTGCCCATTGTGCAGGATGCAGTTTCATCTAGTGAAGTGGTTGCAGTTGCTGACCAACTAAACACCCCTCGTCTCACCCTATCCTATAGTGGCCGTAAAAAATGTGAAAGGCTCTCCTCTACAGCCAGTGTTTGGGTTACTGTTGCAACATGGTGGACTCCATGGAACAGGACATGCTAAGCTTTGAAAACAACTTTGGCCTAAATGTGGAATTACAATGTCACCTGATGCTCCTGGGCCAAAAACACTTTTTCCCATAAGCTTACATTGACTCCTTCAACTATAATCATTAGAAAACCTATAGGAGCCGCACAATTAGATTGTTTTATCCCCATTCAAGTCCACTGGGCGTGTCCTGCCTCAAGCTTAGAGTTCTTTAAGCAATGTTTTAGCGCCTCCTAGTGACAGTTTTGTTTGAACAGGAAGTAACCTGTAAGTTCAGGAAGTAGTTCTCAGGTGACCTGAAAGCAGGCTTGTCTCCTCAAGCAGACCAAAGAGCAGACGGTCATCTTATCTGCTGCCATCCTTTCATTTGAAAGCTCGTAAAATCATTATCTGTAAGTTTCTGTATCAACCAAATAACCTAATATTCTGATAATGTTCAGTGATATTTGGGGGGTGGTGTTTTTGTGTGCAGTGGTTGCTGAGATGTGGCTGTGCATGCCTGGTGTGAAAGTGGCTAGAATTATCTGAGCTGTTGTGGGAGCTGCATTGTATGTGGAGTGCAAGTGCATTATTATGATCTAATATACACTTGTAGTAGAAAGCCGTAGCTGCCTTGTCTATAACACCATCGTGTTGCTTCTGTATTTTGTGAATTTCTACAGTTTCACTCTTGATTCTTCTTGAGTAGCATCTTAAGAAAAGGCAAAACTAAAAAGATCCCTGACTCGTAAGTTAGCTGGCTTTAGAGCTCTATGGGCTCAACAACAGGGAAGATAATTTTAATAATAATTTTGGATAATTTTATACCCAGGAAGGACCCAGGAAGTTATAACCCTAACCCTCCGATGCTGTATCCAGATTTTAAATTTCTCATCTATAACACTCTATCATTGTAGATATAAAAGATTAAAAGATTAAAAAAGATTAAAAGAAATTCAATAATTCTAAATTTCAAGGGATTATACACTAATAAAAACATAGCTATGGATATTATATTCTCTGTCAGTCCCTAACTTCCCTTAAATTCCTGCAAATTGTACACAATGGACCTTTAATAAATGATAAACTTTGTATTAACATCGTAGTAAATTATTCAGTGATATCATCAGCGGCTCTGCGGTTCCTCCAGTGGCATACATATATGAGATACGGGCCTGAAACTAATCCTAAAATCACTGGAGAAACATTTGGTGAGAAAGCAGTAACTTCGATATGTGTTGACATAATGAATGCTCAGTTGTGTACTTCACCTGTCGGCTCTCCTGCAGTTGGCTCTGTCTCCACCGCTCCCTTCTCCTCTGCCTCCTCCTCAGACACTTAATCCTGTTCTTCTCTCTTTTACTCATCCTTCTCTCCCCAAAAGGAACACAAGGCGGCACGGCTGCCGAGGTCACGGTTTGACTCAGCACCTCCATCACACCGCTGCCTCCTTCCTCACCATCCTCCACATCCACCTCTTCTTCCTCCTCCTCCTCTTCTTCATCCTCTTCTTCTTCTTCTTCTTCTTCTCCGCGCTCTACGCTGGAGAAAGATGGATTGTGTGTCTGATTGTGAGTGTGGTGGCTTTGCGATGGTCGTCCGGTTCCCGCCCCTCGTCTCACATCCACCCAGAATGGATCTGGCTCTCTGGATGAGTTGAAGGAGTGGTGGTGCAGGTCTCCTGCAGCAGTCCTGGATGAAGGTGTGGATCTTGTTTGGGTGTTAGGCTGAGGGAGAGCAGAAGAAGGGGACCTTATTGTGGGCCAAGGATATTGGGGGTTCAAATTGGCGGGGATGGTTCGGGTGAAGCCGGTACCATGTGGTCTAAGACAGGTCTGTCCCCTTTGCAAGTCTGATCCTTCTCCACCTTCCAATGTGCTGTTTAACTGGATGTCAGAATTACTGCTAGATGAATTTTTGGCACCTCCTCTTCCGTGTGCATCCTGGACTCCGTCTCCATGTGTCTCACTTCTTTGAGTCTTCCTCTGCCTTTGTTTCCCTCTTTCCCTGCCTCCTACGTGTTCAACGACTTGTCTTTCTTCATCCCTGTCTTGGTTTCCCTCTCTCCATCCTCTTCTGTTGCAGGTCTTCTTGTGTGCTTTCCTCCCCGGAAGGGCAGGTCTCACCAGCTGCTCCACACCGCTCGACCTCCCCTCTCCAGCTGGATCCGCACACCTCGACCTCTGTCTCAGTGCCTTTAAACACGGGGTGTAAGTCTCGTTGTTACTGTTGTCTTCACTGGCATCCTCAGCTCCGCGACCCCCAACTCTGCTTGAGCCGTTGACACCAGAGGCGCCCACATGGGAGCTCATGACGGCGCTGTGGAGCCCCTCAGTCGCCAGCAGAGTGCATCTGATGCAACGTCAACCAGCTAGCCCGGTCTTTCCCCTGTCATCTTTCCCTGAGTCTTCTCTCTGCCTCCCACTCCTTCTGGATGTAGAGGTTCAAGCTCTTTTTTTTTTTCCTAAGAGCTAGAGGGACTGTTCCAGTGTAGAGGAGGTGAGCAGTGCAGCCCCTGTCCTGGCCTGTCCTGCCCCTGTTAGCCCCCTGGGACATTCCACACTGTTGACAAAGACAAAGTCCCCCTGGTGAGCCCCATTACAATAGGTGCACTGTTCATGGCCTCACTATTGTCCTGTGTGACCTATAGAAAACACACTGCTATGGAACTACTGAATACACAAAAATAAGGTGAAAAAACCAGAGCCACCTTTTTTTTTCTCACGTCCAATAGCATGGCGTCAGCTTTTTTCAATCTGGGGTGAGTGATTGCGTGTGTCGTTTTCATGGAGAATATATAAATCCTCAAAAGAATGATGAAACAAACAATCACTTTACTTGCCCCTGAGGAATCTGCTAGACCCAAAGTAAGTCTGCAACCACAATTAGTTTTTATTCACATTGCCAGGAGATGAGTTTGCATCTCAGTCGTCTTTTACCCTGTTCGTCATCAAAAATGCGTTGGAAAACCTGAGAGCAGAAGACCAGGCTACATCCAAAAGACGTTGAATTGTGTTTTTAAAAGTCTTCATCACATGTTTTTTTCAAGAGAAAGAGCTGGTACAGAAGTTGCTAAGGAGTGAGATATCTTCCTTCTTTTTCAATCTTTGTTGGGAGTTGCATATCTCTAGTACCCATCAGGCAGCTCACAAGAACGGAAGCCGCCAAACAGTGGTTATTTTTTAAAATGTCTTTTACTTCAGTCACTCTTTCAAGCTCAGCGCCGACAGAACAATGTTCAATCTGAGAGCTAACAGCCTCAATTCAGCACACGTGATGAGGGATGATTATCAGCATGTTCAACCGGGTATCATGTTTACATCATGGCCGATCTCATGGCCAATAAATACCCATGACTTCTGCAGTGCCAGGAGTAAATGCCAATTATACACATTCACACTGAAGGCAAAAGCCAAATGTAGAAAAAAAGTTCTGCACTGGGTCGAGAAAGATAGTGAGGTAATACTGATGCAACAATCAGGGTCCTCTTCAAGGATAGGGCCTAAAAGAGGATGTTAGTGATTAGCAGACAGAAAGGAACCTGAGGCATAATAATTATTACAAATCCTTCACTTAATCAACTTGGTTCGATTCAAATAGTCTTCATCAGGGCACAGCAATTATTCCCTAAAGCAAACGCTGATGTATTTTTTATTACAAATGTCAGGATAACCTGTTCAATAGCAGTTTGTTCTGACAGGCTGCTGTAGTGTTTCTAAATAGAAAATCTGAGGAGGAGGAACAAGAGATTCTTTGTCTTTAGGATAAAAATATGAAATCCAGTGTTATTATGGGTTAGGTTAAGTGAACTGTTCAAAGTCATCATTCTAACTCATCACATTTTAATGACTTTATATAACACATATGTAGGACTGAAAGTGATCTAGAGTAACACTTTAGTTTTAATTGTGAAGTTTTGAGCATTCTGAGCATGCTTTGAGGAGCCTCTGTAACAGCGTTTCATCTGGGAAAATGTTTCATGTGAGAACAAGACTCCTCCACATGACAGGGTCACATAATAAACTACAAGGTAAGACTCTCCACAGTGAAAACACTACAGAGACCTCGTCTGCACTGAAGATCACATATCTCAGTGAACTGAGAAAACCTGAGGACAGAAATGCCCAGAAGAAGAGAAGAGAGAGAAAAGCAAACCCGGCTCATCAGAAGGACGTCTGAGCAGAGACGGGTTAGTAAATGCACGACACTACATACTAAAAAGAGAGTTTTTGGACAACTCACATTAGCAGATGTTTCCTCCGCTTGCCGCCGTCCTGCCAGTGAGAAGCATCGATCTCCATATGTGACGTAACATGGAGGTGAATTAAGGTGAACCGCTCCTAAAGCTTAATTCCATATAAATGCACAGATAATTTGTTGTTTTGTTGTTAGCAAAAAACAATATTGACCTTGAAGTTGAAAAAGGAGCCTCATATAAGAAACAATACTAAAATCAAAAGCCGGAAAAGTCACGTGAGATATCGTGTGGATAGTTGTTGCTGGAAGACAGCAGCGGTTCACCTTAACTCTCCTCCAGGTTAGGTCACACTCAGACATCGATACCTCTCGGCTGCCATGACGGTGGCTAGCGGAACAAAGCTAGTGCTAAGGTGAGTTGTTAGAAAAACTTTATTTTTAGTAAACTCTGTGTACACAAACAATGTTCTCAATGCTCGTGTTCCTGTGTAGAGACCCTGGTGATACTACGAGCAAAGTTTCATGTTGTGTCGAGCCCTCTTAGTGTTTTAAAAATAGAGATTTTGATGCTATTGCTAATTTGCCCTGCGCACTCCCATTTAAAATGAGTTTGACCTGAAAACAAAAATACTGTAAATCTTAAAAGTGCCTCTTTCGTTGTAGTTATGCTTTTCCATGAAGGTTTGTCTCATATATACATTCACAAAAAAAGCCTAGGTCGCATTTTGGCGAGAGTTTCACTTTAAGTATTCAATAGGTTTTGAGTTTATTTACACATTTTAAACACATGAAAACAAAGAGATTAAGATGTTATTTAGTAAAGTTATTTTTTAGAGGCAGCGGCAGCAGTGAGTGGGATTCAGTGTGAGATGGTGGACAGGCAGCATCTGTTCAGCTGGCAGAGATGAGACAAAAACTTTACCTCCAAAATGTTTCAATAAACTATAACTATTTTTAAAGCAGTAATTAAAAAAAAATCTTCACCTTCAAGGCTCAAAAATTCATGATAGGGTTATAATTGACCTGCTGTGCAGCTCACAGATGTCTCCTTAAACAGTGTTGGTCTGCAGGGAGATGCTTATTGGGCAGCAGAGGGATTTTTCACTGCAGTACTGCAAGTGACCAATAGGTGGGAATTTAAAGCGAGGCCGTTGAGGTCCAGGTGCTATCATACATCCATGGTGTTGCTTTTGTAGCTGTAGTGAAAGGTAAATGTGTAAAAAGGTAATACTGACTTAAAGCAACATTACATAACTTTTTATCTTAAAATACAACCTTCTAAATCATTTTGATGGTACAGTGTCTTGAAATTGGGTGAATGGTGTCTCTGTCTCAGCCACTCCTCCACTCCCATCACTGGTTTCTGCACTGTGTAACATCAGTGAGAGGGCAGGATCACAGCGCTACATACAGTTTTAGTTCAAGACACGAGTTTTCGACACCTAACGTTGTTATGCTGTAATGAGTTTTGTTCGCAGCCAGCACCTACATGTCGCCTGACAAATTGTCACACACCTGGGATTTGTGTTTACAACAGCAGTGTTGCACTCAGAAAGTGTGTGTGTGTGGGGGGGGGGGGGGGGGGGGGGGGGGGTGTTACCAAAATGGCCACATTTCCACATGGTGTTGCTTTAATTGATTATAGTCATTCGCTAGAACCAGGAACACATTCTCTACACCTTGTGCATGGGTTATTTTGGGGGGGGGGGGGTTTGTTTTGTTTTTCTACCCATTTCACTTCAACTCCAGCTTAAATTTTCATGAAAACTCAGATCTAGAACAACTGAAACCCTGCTGCACCCCCCTCCCTCCCTCCCTCGGCTCTGCACGAAGCATTTTGTTCCCCCTCACCAGCTGTTTTTACTCCACCTGCTGACATTATTAGTTGGCAAACGCAACTATTGTCCTCCCCTCCCCTTCTTCCTCCCCCCTTTCTCTCACACACATAGAGATTGATTCTCATCTCTTCGACCACCATCTCCCCCGGCAGCTCATCGCCTCCCTCCCAGGATCTTTAATTCGCCTTCTGCTCCAAGTCCCGAGAGAGGTGTCCGCCATGTGTTGCAGTACCCGCCGTGGGCAGCAGATGGCAGCAGCTCTCCTCTCTGGCCCGTCGTGGCGCTGTCCCTGGTCCTCAAACCACCTCTCGCTCCTAACAGCGAGGGCTTACCTCGCTCTCCGTCATGGCTCGAAACGTACGGTTTCTGCTTGAACTCATTTAAAAAAATATAAATTAAAAAAAAAATCTCTTTGAGGTCTCAATAACAAAAAAGCACATGTTTCAGGTGAAATTTTAAACCAAAAGTTAATTACAAGTAATGAAAAATGACGATTTTGTATCAGTTTTTCTTCGCAATATTTTTAAGAGATAGAACTTTATAACTGCTCCTCCTGACTGACTCCTGCCTTTTAAGGTGTAAACTAACAACAAAACAAAATTGAATTAAATCCACAAACTGTCAGATGTAAAAAATAAAGAGAGAGAGAAGAGGGCAGGGGAGCTCTGCGCCCTCATCGGCTGTCTGCAGTGAAGGACGGAGCAGCGAGGAGAGCAGAGGCACAAAACTCCAGGGCGACCTCCACACGGTCTGACGTACCCGAAACTGCTCGTATAAATGAATTCACGGCGTCACCGAGCTCAGATGAATTCGCAGTGCCAGTGAGCGCACCCGGCTGTCAACGCTCACGGGCTCCAACACGCACAAACCTCCCCCTCTCCATCTTTCTCTCTCTCACACACACACACACAGACACACACACACACAAACTCACAAACACGTCTGCGTCATGCGTCCTGAGAGCGACGGCACGAACGCGGCAACTCCGATGGACCCCGGTAAAACGCACAGCGGCAGCAGTCTGCGGGGCTGACTGTGTCCTGCTTATCTGTCCAGCTGCGTGTCCCCCGCCCCCCCATCACTGCTCTGGGAAAGTTGCGCTCCGAGTGCGCTCGCATCATGGATTTTCTAACAACGAGCGGCAACGACAGCAACGCGACCGGCGGTTACCCTGACGGGGTGGACGTGGTCGCCGACTGGGACGCGGGCGAGAATGGCACGGGGTCTAGGTCTGTGCCGGACCTGCAGCTGAGTTACCAGATTATCACCTCTCTGCTCCTGGCGGCCCTCATCCTCTGCTCCATATTTGGCAATGCGTGCGTCGTGGCAGCCATCGCCCTGGAGAGATCTCTCCAGAATGTGGCAAACTACCTGATTGGATCTCTGGCCGTGACTGACCTCATGGTGTCGGTGCTGGTTCTGCCGATGGCGGCCCTCTACCAGGTTTTGAACAAGTGGACACTGGGGCAAGAGATCTGCGATGTGTTCATCTCTCTGGATGTACTGTGCTGCACATCATCCATCCTGCATCTGTGCGCAATTGCTTTGGACAGGTACTGGGCCATAACAGACCCCATTGACTATGTAAATAAACGGACACCGAGGCGAGCTGCGATCCTGATTAGCGTCACCTGGCTAATTGGTTTCTCTATCTCTATTCCGCCTATGTTAGGCTGGAGAAGCGCCGAAGACAGGGCGAACCCCGACGCCTGCAGCATCAGCCAGGACCCGGGCTACACCATCTACTCCACGTTTGGGGCTTTTTACATCCCTCTCATTCTCATGCTCGTCCTGTACGGGAGAATATTCAAGGCCGCGCGGTTTCGGATTCGAAAGACGGTCAAGAAAACCGAGAAGGCGAAAGTGTCGGACAAGTGCTTGACTGTGTCTCCGGCCGTCTTTCACAAGAAAACCAACGGGGAGGCCGGGGGCAAAGGCTGGAGGCGCGGCGACGAGTCCAAACCGAGCTCTCCGTGCGTAAACGGCGCGGTGAAGCACGGGGAGGAGGGCGAGTCGCTGGAGATCATCGAAGTTATCAGCAACTCCAAGACGCACCTTCCCCTGCCCAACACCCCCCAGTCCTCGTCGCACGGCTACGAGAACATGAACGAGAAGAACTCGGGGGCGAAGAGAAAGATCGCGCTGGCCAGGGAGCGCAAAACGGTGAAAACGCTGGGGATCATCATGGGGACCTTCATCTTCTGCTGGCTGCCCTTTTTCATCGTGGCGCTGGTGCTGCCTTTCTGCGCGGAGAGCTGCTACATGCCCGACTGGCTGGGCGCAGTCATAAACTGGCTGGGCTACTCCAACTCCCTCCTCAACCCCATCATATATGCCTACTTCAACAAAGACTTCCAAAGTGCTTTCAAGAAGATTATAAGATGCAAATTCCACAGAGCGTGAAAACATTGGTGTTGGCTTAAAAACTCGGGAGTAAATCAAACGGACAGCAGGACAAAAAATGTTTACTGACTGTATAGAACAGCAAAAAAACAAAAACAAAACAAAAAACAAAAACAAACAAACATAGACTCTCATTCAGGGACAGTCTCTCTTCGGCCTGTGTTGGAGGAGCGTGTAAAAAAAAAGGCAAAGAAAAAGAAAAGAAAATCCAGGGTCACTGATGAAATGAGACAAGACGGGAACTTTTCGCTCTCTTAATGTACAAGCCTCATGTTTATTCAGTGTTGTAGCTACAGTATATAGCCTTTACGCGACGGCAGCCATCGTTGTATTGCCATGCAAGACGTGTCATGTGCTGAATTTCCATGCATTTTACCCATGAGACACGCGGGGAGGGGGAGGGGGAGGGGAGGGGGTTCCGTCCTACATCACCGAGCTTTGTAGCACTGAAACAATAAAAGCAATCAAAGTTTGTCATTAAGAAAATATGAGTCCATTTTTGTTTTGGGGGAAATTTAAAAAAAAAAAAAAAAAAGTCAGGATCAGGAGAAGAGATCAGGGCCACAGCTTCACCTGGGACCTGTCGGATTCATGCATTTTCTTTTCCATGTAGATTACAAGGAATGAGCCCTTACAGTAGCTTTGACAGGCTACACTCATGATGATGATGATGATGATGATGATGATCAGGTTATCAGTGTGTGTGGTGTGTTTGGGGCCCCGCAGGTACCAAACAAACCCTGCTGCCAGATCCATCTCAAAGCTGGAATCAAAAGTAGATTGGCATTTTCTAGAATGGAGGCTGGTATTACATTTATGATGTGTTCTCAATCTTTCTCCCACCATCCCATCTCTCTATTTCTGACTCCCAGATTGTCTCCTGTGTGTGTGTGTGTGTGAGAGAGAGAGAGAGAGAGAGAGAGAGAGAGAGAGAGAGAGAGAGAGAGAGCAAGAGAGAGAGAGAGAGAGAGAGAGAAACAAGAACAGACTCTTTTTTTCTCCTCTCCCTATATGTCATACAGTAACATGTCCCATAGAAGGCCCAGTAGTGCTTTGAGTGCTCGAGAAGACAGTGTGTTAACATCATATAAATCAGTGCTAAATTTAGCACACACACACACACACTCATTATAACACATGATGTAGAGGGATGCTCAGGGCAAACAGAACGGAGAGGAAACCTCCTCGCTGCGTGGCCGCTGTCATCAATCAAACAAATCCACTTACTGTAGATGGAGAGATTAAAGAAGGTCAGGTATCAAAAGAGAGAAAAACAACTTTCAGGAAGAAGCCCCAGTGAGGGCTATATGGCTCGTTGGCACGGCAACGCGTCAAAGCCCAAGGCGCCATGGATCGGTCAGAGTGGCAGGTATGGACACAGGATGGTGACATGCAGCACGACCAAGGAGACGGGACACCTGTGGAGTGCAAACAGCTTCTGGTGGATCCGGGCTGATGCTGAGCAGGCTACACACAGGAACACAGCACCATCTGATTCATGCATCTCTACACATATGGTGGAAAAAAACTGTGTCATGAAGTATTCACTGACTGCGTGCATTTGAGACTGATAATGCCATGATACGGAGTCTGAAAATTAAATTGAATTTCATGTAAAAAAGTAAATCACCGTCCTCAGGATGGCAGTAACTGAATCACTGTTGTTAATGATTAGTGTGCAGATTAATCCATTATTCATTAAATATCAAAAAGTCAAAAAAACAAACAAAAGAGACATCTTTAATTTGCTTAATTTGTCCCACCATTAGTTCAGAAACCCCTCATCTCTCGTAAAAGACAATGAAAAGTATTTACATGTAAAAAGCTGGAACCAACAAATTGAAATTAATCGCTCATCAAAAAAGTGTGAAATTAACTTTGTTTCAATCCACTAAGAGATTTATCAACTATTGCTGCAGCTCTGGTCCACTTACTACTTTTTTGTTCAAGCTTCTAGCTTTTGCTTAGTTGTACAAAGTGTTAATAGATAAATAAATAAATACATCATCAATAATAATAACATCGATAATAATCCTGAATAATTAAATAGTTGATAAAATAAAACCCGTAATCGTGTAAAATATATACACTGTAAAATGTGCAAATGTATTACTGATGTTTATTTAATGCTTTTACGTAAAAAAAAAAATAATCGAGGAAACCGTTTACCTCAAAATTGCCGGGTCCAGTAGACGAGTCATTTTAAGCTGTTAAAACTTTTTAGCCTGCACAACCTAAATGTCATTCTTGGTATTTCTGAGGTAATCAGTGTCCTGACTTTTGTACATTTATTTCACCAACTGTGTAATATTGTCGATCTTCAATTAACTGTTCATTTATCAATTATGGATGCTTAATGGCCATATTTGTAAGAAAGGTCGATTTTTGTGTCTAAAGAGTTGGGAAACCCAGAGGGTCGTTACTTGACGAGTTGGTATTGAGTCAAATATCAAAACCATTTAACACTGTTCTTAGATCTGCTAACAGCTACATCACAAGTCATTTATAAAGGGGGTTTGTATGCTTAAAAAGCAGGTGGTTACAATGAAATGTGCAGCAAATGTCGCTTAGAGCACTTGTCCAGTCACAGAACAATACAGCACTTTTCTTAGATCTTAATCTGTTTTTAAAAAGTAACTCTCAGCTCCTGAGTTAATATCCCTCTTTAATTTCTGGAGATAAAGAGTTAGCCTCTGCCTCGTGACAGAAAGTCAAGCTGAGGTCTCAGCACTTAAAGTAACCCGCTCTCTGCACCGAGCTGAACTGATGAGTCAATTAATGGACAGTCAACTGACAGAAAAAATGTTCTGCAGCTGACCTGATAACTGTTCCAGTTTCTCATTTCAGCCTCAAAAAATTAATGCCAAAAATTCATTGTTCACATTGGTTAACAAAATTAAGTAGATAAACAAATGAACACAAAACACTGAGACACAAAATTGATCAGGCGTTGACACTAAACCTAAATTCATAATGTGTAACAGATCATTAAAAGCTTTGATAGAGCTAAAAATGTAATTAAAAAAGCCATAACAAATCATAAAAAGACTGAAATTATGTGCAGAAGGAGGAAGTCATGCAGAAAAAAACCCTCTCTCACTTTCCAAGCCAGGGTTTCTTTCTCCACCGGATCACTTCTGCTCAGAGGTGTGTCATTGAGACATCAATGCACTCAAAATGCTTTTGGGAAAATTAATCTAATACCTGTGACCTGCAGGTCAAAGTCTGGGCTTACGACAGGCTCAGGGAAGCCAATAGAGGATGTGGCGTGGGCCGCAGAGCACGACTGAGTATATTTTTCAATTGTGAGTCACACTGTGTGTAAGACCATTAAAATCATTACATTTTGGCCCTGATATATGGGATTACAGAGCAGCTGACCCGCTTTGAACTGTGCCGTAACATCAAACGCTTGGATTGTAGGGCTGCACTAATCCCACCCACTCTGGGATTCTTACATGGGATGTAGGTTGGTGGGTGCGGAGTGGTGACGCAAACCGAGAGGAGAGGAGAGGAGAGGAGAGGAGAGGAGAGGAGAGGAGAGGAGAGGAGAGGAGAGGAGAGGAGAGGAGAGGAGAGGGTTATATAAAATATCACCACCAACAGGGGGATTTCAGGGTTTATCACATGTGTTTCTCTGCCCTCTGGCCTAAAAGTTGTACTAGATTTTGCCCGTATGCGGACGTTTGTTATTCTTCCTGAGGGAGCATTTCAGCCAGGTAGAACAAAACGGTAAAGTGCAAATGTTGAGCTCTTCATTCATCATTTAAACGTTGACGTGAATTCTTTGTCTCACAATATTAAACATTCATAGATTCAGCCTAGAAATGTGACAAAGGAAGAAAAAACATTGTTCCACAGTCAATCCCAGCAATTAAACAGTGACATTTGATGTGTTTACATGTTTATGTTTGTTTCTTTGTGGCACTTTGAAATCAATGCTAACGATCAATATCACATAGCAGCTGCCACTTGAGAATGTGCTTGCGTTACGACTTTCATTTGTATGTTATTCCTTTGAAAAGGCCACACAAGCTGCACAAAGCACCACGGAAGTAAATCTACTTATTAATATTAATTACTTTATAGGTTTTTCTTATTAAACTGGGTTGTGTTAAGTTTCTAGATGGGACTGTTAAAAAGGTTTTGACCCAATCAAATGATCGGTTCTTAATCGACCGACTTTGGAAAAAGTCAGGGTCTCTGAAAACAGAGAGTCTGAGCGTGAACTGGAGGCTGTCAGGGAGTTAACACATACGAGTTAATATGGATAATTAAAGTGTCTGAACTTCAAATGTGGATTTCCAAATTAACATCAGATGAAATATAATGTCCTCTTGTTGAGGCTAGATGACTAACTGGAGCCTGTCACAGTGAAGGGTTTCTAAGGGAAGTATAAAAATAAAGCGACAAATTTAGGCTGCGTTCAAAGGATGAAGGACTGCTTTGGTGATATTTTCAAGAACAACGCGCACGGTCTAAAAATATCTGTTGCAACACGGAACATCAGCGCTGCAACGCTTTTTAATAACAATTCGTGGGAACGTTCTGGGAAGGTAAATAAGTTTAAATATTCAAAGTCTCAACAGTGGAATAATCTATGAGGGTGTCAGCTGAAAGTTTGAGACTGTATCCGGTTTTAACAGATGTTTTTATTCCAATAAAAACGCAGAGAGGCAACGGTGGAAAAAAGAAGCCCAAAGAGACACCCATGTGAATTGTACTTGCTTACTTTTACGTGAGTAAAGGTATCTGATGTTAAATGTACTTATGTATCAAAAATTAGGGAAGGTCACAACGGCTAGCAGCCAAAAAGCTTAATGAAGGTTTTTACCTATTTTAATCTAATATATTAATATAATGACTAACAATACTAAGTGCTTTTGATACCAAAATAAAATAATAGCATTACTTTAAAGGGAGTACTAAGTACAACATAACTCATTAGACTTCCTGAGTAAGTTGCCAAACAGTGATTATGTATGTATAAGAAATAAATACTATGAACGAGTTGGGCCATGTGAGCTTTAAGAAAATACTGTATGGTACACAGAAGTCTGTTTATTCACGGTCTAAGTCATTGAAAGTTATAAAGGAACCTAAAAAGATTGTGATTGTGATGTGAAAAGACTTCTTTAGATGAAGACACATGAACACGATGTAGTCGTGAAAAAGTATTGCTCAAGTCATCCTGATACAGGATTCATAGCTCAGCAGATTACCTGTAAACTTGTCAGAGTTTTTGGCTTGTCCCTCGAACTGCAGACTTACCGATGAAGAAGACGAGAACATGGTGAATAACACGAATACATGACGGTTGAAACACCTTAGCATTAATGTTGCATTAATTCATGTAAATGTCGTTCATTACGTCAGGCATGAGACACTGGAAACACATGCACGTTACTGATGGTTCACGACATCGATGAATTCATGCTTTTTCAAGTCACAAAGTCACAAAGGAGTTCATTATAACTGATAATGAGCAAAGATCATAAAGTGTCACCAAAAATCAATGAACCCATTAGTAAAGATATTAACAGGTTATACGTCATTGCATTATGTTACATCATCTGTTTAATGTATGACCAGTCACTGTAAATGGATCCATTTCTCTGAAGCTGGGGACTGTATGTTCCTTGTTGTGTGTTTCTTCTTCTCTTTCGTCTCAGAGCAGGCGGAGATGGGGAGAAAGGAGACAACGGGAGGGGGGAGAAAGGCAAAAACGAGGAGAAAGAAGGAGAGGAATAGATACGACTGAACACTCAGCACAACACATGTTTCTGCTTCGCCCCCTCCTTCCCCGGGGTCTTTTTGATCCGTCAGAGTTTCTCGTGAATCTCACAGCCCACAGCCCGTCACACGCCGGAGGCTCTCGCTCTCTCCCTCCGACCGAGCCTCAGAGAGGGAGCAGGAGGGGAAGAGCACCAGAAAACTCCTTCTGACGTGGAGAAATGAGGCTTTGAGTGCTTTTCAGATACGGTCATTTCTTTTTTTTTTTTTTCTTTTTTTTTTCACTACAAAGGTTAGTTTGCCTTTTTTAGAAACAGATGAGTCACTTCTGTTTCCCAGTACGGCCCAAACGTTGATGGATAAAACAGATCTTCCTATCGCACAAACACACACACACACACACAAACTCATTACTTTGATGGAGGGCAGGCGTCACGTGTTCAAGGACGGCATCAAACTGAAAAGGTAAGAGTAAATAACGTCTAGTGCCTCCCGCCACTTGCTGCCCTCACAAACAATCTAAAAAAAGCACAAAAGAGATGGAGAGCCGTGCTCCGGCGCCCGGTGCCACTGCGACAACAGCCACCTCAAATTTTGAATTTTTGAAAGAACACTTCTGAATCTCCTTCAACAAGGGACAAACATTTGCAACTGCTTAGTTTATTCAACCCCCCCACCGCCCCAATCTCTTCTCCCAGAGAGTCAGGCCTGAATGGGATGAAATATGAGAGTAAACACAGAGTGGATGAGGCGAAGTACCAAGCTTCAACCGGTGACACAAACACTGACTGCGTGACACAGTGTCCAAACAAAGGCCACTCCAAACACAACAAGCCCCTCGCAATTCGCCTGGAGGTAGAGAATACTTGTCTGTGTGTGTGTGTGTGTGTGTGTGTGTGTGTGTGTGTGCGGGTGTGTGTGTGTGTGTATGTGTTAAGAAGGGCAGCAGGAAGTGGAAACAACTCGGGCAGCATACAGACAGAGCTGGGGGAGGCTATCTGAGTGCAGCCACTTAGAAGAATCAACCGCCTGAATTAAAAAAACTTGTCGCTGCTTTCGTTTAGGTCAAATGTCGGTTGAGGCTCGACATTTCAAATGAACTTTAACTTTACTGTCTTTGAGGGGGAAACTTGTCCTGCAGCCAGGTTAAGAACCAACGGCTCACACGGACTTAATTAAACCCCCTGCGACTCTGATGAGGCCTCAGAGTCTGAGCTCCAAACTCATTTCATTCACCTCACTTTCAATCAGTACCCCAGGCCTCGTACCTGTTCTGTGTGCTCGTCTCAGTGAATATAATAACTTTCAACATGTTCTCAGACCTTGCTCGTTAAAAACAACAACTTTGGTCAGTGGGCTCCAAGTTATGTCGCATTCAGGAGTCAATACTTCTCGGCTGCTAGCGGAACAAACAACTTTTTCACATATTCTGGTTTATGGAATGCTGACTATTGTGACGTTCACAGTTTGGTTAGGTTAAGGCACCAAAACCACATGGTTAGGTTTAGGGGAAAAAAAAAAATCAAGGTTAGGGTTAAAATCAGAATGTGAATTCACTGACGCATCTTAAAAGGAATTGGCAAAACAACACTCCAGTGCCAACAAATGACAACTTCTCTCCAGACTAAAATAGGTGTAAATATGTCAGACAAATACTGAAAGCCACTGTGCAAGATCAGATAAAAATGTGTACATCAACTACCAGTATAACATAAATCTTCAAAATCTCCTTTTAGTGGAGGGAGAGGACAGTTTAAATGTATGTTAGAACAGCTGACACTATATAAAAGAGAAATATTGTACTTTTAAGTCCACTACATTTAAATGACAGTTACAGCCACTATTCAGATTGAGATTTCGCAAAGAAAAAAAACAACAAAAAAAACGGCTAAACGACTGAACTAAATGTAGCCTGAAGGATCTTGATGAAGCAAGAATGTCCTCTCCACCAACACACACATTAGACAAAGTGACACAGTCTTTGTGTACTGAGAGACAGTTGAAGGGTCCTTTTATTCACTTCCATAACACTAGTGGTTTTTCTTTTTTGGGAACCATTAGACAGTAGATGAGCAGCATCTCAAGGCGCTTGTCATCTGCTGTCAACGCGCTGCTGCTGTTGTAGCAGCAAATTGGGTTTTATCTTTTACTGAACTTTAAAATAGCAAATATAATCCCAAAAACTGTCATTTTGACAAATGGTAAAAAAAAATAAATATTGCTGGCTCTGTAACATATTCACTCAGATAGTATGACTTCACTAAATGAGACAGAACGGAACAACGGCCCAGAATAATCAAAGGGTCTAACGAACAACCAGAATGACAAATCATCACAGTCCGACACTCGGCAGCCGAGAAAGCAAAGTTTTCAAAGAATCAGCATCTTGTCCTTGAACACACCTGTCACAGACAGTATTTTGCCTTCATTCCAAGAATGTATTTGGTGATGACATCATTTTAATGCGATGTTATAGTATGAATTAAGGGCTGATAAAATGCATTTTGACCTTTATGTGAAATTTATGTTGAGCACTGGTCTTAAAGTTGTGTTTTGACATTAGAAATGATTCCTTCAAATCTTTTCTTTAAAGAGTGAGATCCTTTTTCAACACTTCATGATAACCATCATTAGTAAATGGTTTAACTGTGTGGTTAACATAAAACTTTCACCACAAACATTGAAATGTTTTATTAAGCAACTGTTTATTTTACAGCTGCAACTGATGTTTATAACGTTGTGAATGTTTAGTAAATACTGTATATTTCATCCATAACCAGTATTTGGATGTTGATCTTAATAAGCTTTTAGAATTAAAGCATTTAGGTGCTTGTAAACAGCAAAATATTGATTAACTTGTGTTTGAGTAACTATGAAGTTAATGATGGTTATTATAAAAGTGTTTCAGGAACACAAGGAGAAAAGTCGCTCAGAGATGTTATGAGGGATGACGACGGTGGAAATGTGAGTCAGAGTTTGGACTTCACCTGGAAGAACTGCCGGCAAAGTCCTGGCAGAATATTTTGCAGATTTCAACAATCTAGCTGAGTCAACAATCTATGACAACTCACTTCTTGTGATATTTCAGAGACATAACAATCTTATTCTTCAACAAAAGGGTACATCTGTGTTGAAATGATTTCCTGTAATGCTCATTGACCCTTAGAGTGCCAACCTCAGCCTGTCAGTGGCAACAACAAGCACTTTTAGTGGACTCATCTTTAATGGTCATAGTTTCCCCAAATGATTAAGTCGCTGCGGGCTGAGGCGAACCGCTGGGCCACTTCCAAACCATTTGGTAATTATGAATCACTTATAAAGACGTATCAAAATACAAAGCAAAATATATTTGTAAGGTTGTTAAGATAAAGTACAAAGAGACAGAAGAGCAAATTATGAATATGAATTTGAATTTCAGCAGTGGTGGTGGTGGTGTGTGTGTGTGTGTGTGTGTGTGTGTGTGTGTGTGTGTGTGTGTGTGTGTGTGTGTGTGTGTGTGTGTGTGTGTGTGATTGAATTCCTCCTCAATGGCCAAAAGGCTGAAGCGCTGTTTCTAAAACAAGATTTAAAAAAAAGAAAAAAATGACATGGATTTTAATTTGGACCTCACTGCCACTGGCACGATGTTGATGGCTCTGGGAGACGGAGTCAGACACAGAGAGCGAGAGACAGAGCTTTAGAGTGAGAGAGAGGGAGAGAGAGAGAGAGAGAGTGATCTTGGAGAGGAAACATCACTTGGCTCGTTGCATCATGTCAGTGAGCAAAACACATTGCCAAGAATGAGATCTATCGCCTTAAAATGAACTCTTAAGTAAAAAAGAAAAAGAAAAAAAAAAGCACCCACTGTCTTCGTTTCATCTCCTGCCAACTCTTGCAAAACATTTTTGCAGCTTCTCAGCATGTGTCCTGTAAATATGTTCACGGCCTGAGTATAAATATCATATCAGCTTTTTGCTTCAGGAACAACGTCTCATTTGATTTTTTTTTGTTTTTTGTTTTTCATTTTACATTTCCTCTAAGTGTCTCTGCAAACCAAAGTGATGGTTTTCGAGGCTTTTTGGCTGTAAAGTGCCTCGGCTCTCCATAACAATCTCTTTATTGCTGCTTCATAGACCTTTAATGACAACATCATCTCCATGCTCGCTGTTTTGTGTCCTCTGAGACGACATCTTTGCTTTCAGTCTCGTTGTCTTAATTGCCGACAAGACACTGACTCTGGCAGAACTTGTGCACAATAATTGGGCACTTACAAACACAAACACACTCATGCAAACACAGTTATCCCCCCAAGCCCCATTGATAGTCTTGTTCCCACCTAATTGGGGCTTGTTCACAAAAGCCTTTACCTGTTTGTGTCGTTTTTACAACTTTCTTGCCCACATCCGCAAAAATAAAATATTATGTAGTCGACAGAGAGATTCTGACATTATCTCAAGGTTTGTCTGCTTTTTCTATATCTTTCAGTGTGTAACATCAACCATTTACCGTGCATCATATTGATGTTAATTAGTGTCCTTGATGATTAAATAGATGAAGTAAAGTAGTGCGGAAGAAGCAGGCAAAGACACATTTCATAAAATGTATTTTTCACTATCAAATACAAGAGAAGCAATGAATAATGAACAATTTAGAGTATTAGAAAAACTCCCTGATTAGATTAAAGTCAGAGTGCCATCTCAGAATAAGTAGATAGGTCATTTCTGAAATATATCCCTCATCTAGTCTTGATTTATGATGCAATGGCTCACTGGTTCATTGTTAGAGTTGCTTTAAGGTGTACTTTATGAGTGACGAGACATTTGAAGATTTGTGTGGGTGAGACGGTCGGCTGACTAATGTTTGGTGAGAGCTACATTTACCATTAGCAGTGCGTGTCTTAGCTAATACAATTGCTTCACTTACTTAATGCATTGTAATGGACAGGCCCGTAAATTAAAGCAGGAAGACGGTCGAACAGGGCGCCACCACCATCAAGCACGCAAAAAAAAAGAAAGAGAGGGACGGAGAGACAAACAGAGATGAAAAGCACACCAGCCGACATGAGGTAGTGGAAAAGTGAAGAAATGGCTTGCCATCAAAAATCCTGAAGAAAGAAATAAAAGAAAGAACATAGAATAAAACATTTTAGAGTGTGTGAGTGTTGGGAAGGACTGTTGCTGGGTAAGTCTTCAAAAACAAGAGAAGAAGAGGAAGTATTAAATGATGGAATACAGAAGATAAGAGGATGAGCGAGACAGAGGGCAAAGGTCGATAAAGAGGAAGATCTCTGACCAAGCTGAGTGAAATTCTCACTGAGTGAGATGCATATTTTTTCACTGTTTCAACTTCTTTACTCAAGTAAAAGTAAGAACATACAGGCTCTGAAATGCACTCCAAGTGTAAAAATAAAAAGCTTCCCTCTGAAGCACATTTTTGTGCAAAGCTACTGAACCTCACATCATATTAATATATTTCAAAGACTATTAAAATTAAAGGTAGAATCAGTAGGATTTATTCCAAGCTGTTCATAAACGCACTGAAAAGAACCAACATCTTGGGCTGGTAAAGCCTCCTGAGCACAGCAAAATAGTAGGAAAACAAGGAAATACAGGTAGAGAGCTGCAGGGTCTCTACATTCAAGTCTTCCTCTGATTTGTATCCGTGTGAAAACAGGTTGAAAAAAAATACCAATCGGGAGAAAGGGTCAAAAATAGGGGGTCTGGAGGAAGAGAAAAATAAGGGAAAAGAAAATATCGTTTTCGTTGTTGAGCTTGCGGCAAATAAATTCATTGCATTACTTCCCTCAGACAGCATATTTGTTCCTGACACGTCTATGGAGCATGTGTAAGGATAACCAGAGTCCAGGCTAAAGACTAAACTCAGGGCCTGGAGGCTTTAGGAGAGGAAGCGGCTGCTATTTGCACACGTGTATATGCTTTCAAGCATGGAATACATGCAGCATACGCACGTTCCTATTTACAGCATCGTGTGATGTTCGTTCTTGCTCATGTGGACGTACAAACTGTATCTTGGTCCTGCTGAATGTGTGGACTTGATTGGGCAGCCTGAGGGTGTTTACATGCCTATACGGGATAGTCATACTGTGGTAAACAAACTGGGCGTGTTCGGTTCAGTGCAGCGTGATCTAATTTGTATTTCTGTGCGTATATATGGTGTATCTCGGTGCGTGTGTAGGTGGACGGCAGCAGTGGTCCCCATGGCAAAGTCTATCCGTTTGTTTCTGTCACAGCCCAGCTGCAGCTCCACGTATCTAACGGATAAGAGCTCGCTGACACTTCATCATTCGCAAACTGAGCCTCTAAAGGAGGCCAATTAGATACATGCAGCGCTAACAGCAGCCAGGGGGCTTATCTTATGATCCTCTGACCGTGCCATTTAACAGAGAGGAACGGTATGTGAGAGCGTACGCACAGAGCTCTGTGGGTAGTCATGCATGGTGTGTGCAAACAGAGACACATGCACAGTCAAAGTGAGGACATATGGGGATTCATATATGAGGAGCAACAAACGGTAATGGTCTGTGCTATACATAAAGATATAGTGATGTGTCTGAATCTGACATGCGGTCCCTCCGGTGTGTTCTGGGTCGGCCCCGATGTCTCTTCCCAAGGAGGAGGAAGTCGGAGGGAACCCTCCACAGGGGGGTTAGCCTCTGAGGCGTCCTGATCAATATCTACTTCTCAGTGCTATTAACAAACTGTCCCAAAATGCACTGGGCTCTCGCTCAACTGAGTCTTTGTTTCCTGCCTCGAGAAATAATGAAGGATTCAAAATGGATTTAATCCAATTTAAGAATAAACTGACATGCTGGGCTGAGAAGTGAGCCATGGAGAGGATACACATGAATTATCCTCACAACCTCTAACCCCCCTGTCTCCCTCCCTTTTGTCCTTCTCCTATTTTTTTTTTGTGTGCACCTCCCCTGCTCTTCAATTTTCACCTTTCTACCCCCCTCTCACTACTCCCCCGAGCAGCTCTCCTCTCCTCTCTCTCGACTGTCTGGTCTCATAGACTTCCCACTTAACATCAACAGAGAAAAACAGGTCAGAAAAGAGCAGCACCCTCTTGCTGTCTGTCTGGCAGAAATCCTTGACCTTTCGCTCTCTCGTTCCGTTTTTCTGAGCATCGGAGCCTGTCAGATGACCTCACGTCTCGAATGTTGAGAGACCCTTTAAAATTTTCCCCGGAGGGAGATAGAGATTGTGATAGACAGCGAGAGGGAGCGAGAAGTCATTAAGAGAGGAAATGGTATTTGTCAGAGGATTTGCTAGAAGTGTATCATTTTAATGTCAGTATTGCACTATTGAAGCATTTTAGGGTTTTTATGGGTTCATTTTCAGTGTCAACATAAAGTGCTATAATCCTAATTTAGGGCTGAAAAGGCATCATTATTATTAGAGCATCACCATGTTGCATGTGTTCATCATTGAATTTCAATCATTAACTGGCTTTTAGAAATAACATGGTCTAAATAATGACCTTAAACAGTAACTATTTACTTCTCTTATATCACTCTTTTCTATTATTTGACAGGACAGCTGAAGAGTTGACAGGAAATAGGACATGCTGCGGGTCAGAGTCGAAACTGGGTCGCTAATAAGGACTTTTTGTACGTGGGGTGCGTCACTCCCCAGGTGAGCTACAGGGGCGCCCCAAACAACTTTTCATTACAACAGAGCCTCCAATGGTCCGTCAAAGAAATCAAAAACTGCAGTGATAAAATAAGTGCAAAAGCAAGTTAAATGATGACTTTGCAGGTATTTCACTGCATCACTGACAGTTTCTGTTCTGTACCTATTGGACATTTTGTGATTTCATGCGAGATATCAAGAATTGATGCGCACAAAACAGTTTTACACTTGATTACACATGCATTATTGTACAAAATGACAAAAATGCATTGAAGTGGTATTACGATAATATGAGGTGGCTTCTTTTCCGAGGACTGTGATTTAGTGTCCCGCACTGTGTTTAAGAGAGACAGCTATTTATTTGTTGAGAAAAGTCAAAAGTGAGAAATCAGGAGAAGTCAGGGCCAACATTAAAGTGGCTCCGTATTTATAGCAATTTACACATTATTAATCACTTTTTATTATTGGCCATATGTGAGCAGTAACGCCCTGTCTCTCGGTGACCTATACAAGCCAGTGGACGATATTTAAGTTGTTTAATGCTGCTGGACGTGGATGTCTGTTGTTGGTTTTTTCAACAACAGTCCAAAGGATGTAACTTTTCAGTCCCTCTCTCTGCTAGGCTTAGTTTAGACATGTAGACTTCTGACATGAACTAACGACCAGCACCCAGCACAACACAGAAGATCCACAGAACCTCTTTAAGTCACAAAATATGAAAATGAGTAAATGTGGAGGAAGAGCAGAGACAAATATCAGTAAATGGAACATAAAACGGGAGTGGATACTGTATATAAAGTACATCATAGCATACAGTACTGTGTGCCTTGCCTTAGCCTCATTAATTATGTAGTCTCAGGAGAAATATACTGCTAAAGTCTGCAGAGTCAGTGCAAATTCTGTATACCATTATCGTGACGCCTACTCGTAATCTGCCCCAAAATATGTTCCAATCTTCCAGAGATGTTGCTGAGACAGCCATCTGAGCATGTGTGTTTGAATGCACATATAACCGATGCAATGCGCACACACTCGTGATTTACATTTAATGCTGTCAGCTTGTCTGACAGCTGGCATGCTAATGCTTGTGTTGCTTCTTTTACCTGCAGGGTGCTGCGTTGAAATGAACAGGCGGCAGATGCACTCTGTCAAATCTGCCACCACACGTATGTACTGTGTCTGATCTGCTCCCAGTATGAAAAGCACTTTATCATGCGGTGCTGTAGAGGTGCCTCTCACCTACACACACAGCACTGTTCCCTTCAAACAGCGTGTTGTGACACAAAAGGCGAATAAACCACAGAACACTGGAGAACGCGGCGCTGTATTCTTGATGCAAAAGGCCTCAGGATAAAAAAAAACAACAACAGTGGATAAGAAAAAGAAGACGCCGACAAACACAACTGAAGCTGTCAATTACCACGAGGAAAGGGTGCGGGAAGCGTGGAGAAAAGGGTCACGACCACATTTAATGAGAAATGGCAAAAGCGTCACAGCTGGTTAACGTTTGAAGAAGAAAACAACAAAACGCTTCTGGCAAGACCACTAAATTTGAACTGCGGAAAAGTCAAAAACGTTATTTTTCTGCTGCTGTCGAGACAAGGGAGCCTCGCTGGGAGGGTATTTTACACTGCAGGGTTTGGTCTCACACACTCTACCAAGGCTGTTTCTGGGGTTATTCTTGAAAAAATAAACAAAAACGTTTAATCAAATGTTTTTAACATTCATAGCAAAAGTTTATTTAAGTCCTCAGGAGATGGCTTATCAAATATATATCAAGAGTCAGCAGTAAAACTGTACACAGCTATTAGAAAAGGTCATATTTAGAGTGTGTACATCAGTGGGTATTGGCTAAAAATTCATTTAAAGCTGGGTGACACTTTGCAGTGTTTGTACATTAAGTGACTTTTATTAATTGATTTAGGCAATCACTTAATGAGGTTGTAAGTATGCTAATGAGCATATTCATGTTAATCCTAATGTAGTTGGCAAGTTGGAGAACCACATCCGTAATCAGAGCCAGCTAGGCACCTGTTTGCCATTGTTCTTTACTTTTGCCTCCTGCCCTCTGTCCCTGATGTGGGTAGTGTTCGGTTTTCTAGGTATGAGGAAAGAACAAAACCTTTTTCATGCAGGTATCCTTCCTTCCTCCCTTCCTTCCTTCCCCCTAAGTCATCTCTGGTATTAATGCCCCATACCAGAGGTGGTGAGTGGGCTCAGGGTTTTAAGATACTTTTCAGTGCACAGTCTGGGTCTGCTAGTGGTAGTTTCCTCCTTTTTATCCAGGTCCACCAGCCATAACCACTCCTGTTTTGGACCTCTGTGTTGAGTTTAGCCTTTTTCATTCAGATTAATTGTTAAATGTCAACGTATTTTTGCTGTATCTTTACAGAGGCTAGGCACCCGTGGTTAGGCCCCTTCACTTTATGCATGTTGTGCAGATGCACTAAAGACTGCATCATTTCTTTTTCTATGAAATTTGCTGTATTACAGGTGAGGACAGCAGTGGTATCACCTCTGGACACGCCTCAGTGTAGTCTGCCTCTCCACAAGTGGCCTCGGCTTAGTTTTTCTGTGGTTAAGTTGGACTAAATGTAATATCTCTGCTAATATGCTGATTTTTTAATACTGATATTGAGGCCTTGCTTTATGAGCTGTAATAATATAATCATTTTATTCACTTTATTAGTTTTTAAGATTTCATGGGTTCATCTTTTTTTTTTTCTCCAGCAGCTCCAGCCCCTGCTGGTTTGCTTTGATTATGTTTTTATTATTATTACAATAAAACATTCATTATTTTGTGAAATCACGACTGACTCCTCAGTAACAACCATGTGAGTCTTACCATCCATTTTCCAAATGATATTCAAAGATGAAGTAATATTTCCGGGGGTGCAATTCCCCAGGTGGCGCTGTTTGGCTTCTCCCTTAATTCTCTCCTTATTGCCCCTCGCCACATGAGCATGCAACCCAGAGCTGGAGGGTTACAACATTCAATGCCTACGAAAACATATCAAGCCTCTCATTAGTCTCTGTGAAGCTGTGCTTAAACACAATATTGCTTTAAGAATAAATGCAAATACATCTTAGGTTGGAGCATTCCTCTAATTCTAACTTTTGCACATTTCTATCATATTTGTCAGTTTTCATTAATTCTGCCTCCAAGAGTCTATGCAGGCCACCGCCCTGTGCTCGTCACCCCGTCGATGGTGACTGACAACGCTGCGACCCCGTGGATCGACAGAAGAATCAAGCAGGTGGGTGACAATGCCTCAGCCCTTTTAAAAGGTTTTATAAGAAGCAGGACTTCTTCTCTCCAGGATGACTGACATACTTGAGTGGGCTACTAGTTTCTCTTCATTTCTGTCAGTCTCTCTCTGTACAGTGCCAGCAACAGGTTGTGAAAAATTAAAAGGGGAAAGGGTGTGAAAATGTGTCTGCAGACATACGAGAGAATTGTGATGATGCAGCCCCCCGGCAGGGCTGGCACGTCTGGCCTAGAGTGTTGGCATTCTAATACTTGCTACTTCGCAATAAACAAACTATGGATGGATAATTGCCAAATTAACAACTTGACTGGATGATTGCACTCTATCAGGGCATTGGGGAGAGAGAAACGAATTTAATAGAAATGATATGAATCGCTGTTTTCGTAAGTTCCCCTCATTATGAATTATTGTCATAATCTGAGCGCAGCAGGTAGAGTGACACTTTGTGCAGGAAGTCGATCATTTTTAGGGAACTGACTACGATTCAGCTGTTATTACACCTTTTCTCATTTGCCTGTCAGAATTTTTTATATAACATTTTGCATCCTGACAGTAAAACCCAATAGGTGCTCGCTTTTGGCCCTGTTTTCAGTTTCTGTTTTGGGCATCCAATGGCTCCCCTGCACGAGAGGAAAACTCACATGTTCTCCAATGTCAGCAGGTGTCATCCTCTGGGAATCATGATAGTCTAAAATATATAATTTCATCTTAGTATGTCCTGTAGCTGAGATATTTCTGCTCGAACCAAAGTGGCTTTGCTCTGCTTCATTTGTGAGGCACTTCAAAAGAATGTGTAAAATGAGGCATTTACATCTGTGTGCGCGTTTGATGGTTCAGTGCTCTATACAGTAGCCGACCGCTGAGATAACGAGGGATTCCATGAAGTACAACAAAATATTTAAAATACATGTGACATGTGCTTGAACTCTTTGTGTTGATGGGCCTTGCATTAAAGGGTCAATAAGAGTTCAGTGGCTCAACTGTTTATCTTTCGACACTAAGCTGGCAGGGGCCATAATGATACAGAAAAATGCATCAAAGCCACACACTTGATATGATGCGACAAGCTTGACTTATGTCGCTGTGGGCAATATATTCACTGTCTTTATGTCTTCATGTGAATCAAAGAATGGTTGATGTCACAAAATGACATTCATCATCCTTCATCGTATCTGTAGACGCGTGGGTCAGACTAACAAACATATTCACCTCGAAATCACTTGGATGCTACATGTTGTAAAATGTCCGCCGTAACACTTGACAGCATTTCGAGGTCATGCGTCGCCTCGGCAGATGGACGCATTTTCATTCCTGACACAGTGTAATCAAGAGCTCCATGCAAAGGTCTCCCTGCGTCATTACACAAGAAGGAAAACCGCAGATGAGATATGCTGTTTGACAAAATATGAATTATGCAGACAAGCTCTCTGACTTGTAATCTATAGTGAGTGATTATGCAGAGAACGCATCTTCTATGATTGGTTTTCTTTGATTTAAGGCGGCAGGGATCTGCCTTTAATTATGATCCCATTTAGAAAAAAAGAGCCCAATCTGACATTTCTCGTGTCATCACACAGCCTGATGGATGGCATGTTGAAGAAGAAATGGAGTACATCAGATGCAACGTGGTGACAAGTTATGGGAGAAATGGAGAAAGGCAGAGGAGAGTGAAAAAAATAAATGGGTATCAGGTTCTTTCTACTCATGTCATGCCAGGAGATTTTCTCTCCTCTCAAACAGCACTGAGTAACAATAAAGTTGAGCCTCGGGACCCCAGAGGAATCTCCTGCTGTAAACCACCAGGACTAGAGCGGGATTATCAGAGTTGTGTGAACAATACACAGCAGTGATTGCCCAAATCAGCCTCAAGTTCACCGTGCGAAACTCCCGTGGGAGAGTGAGACTTCTGTAAATTGGAAACCAGAGAGGTTTGGCTCTTAAAACGCTGCAGGCTCTCTTACATTATGCAGGCATGCATATGCGCTCAAACACTGACACACGTGCACATGTAACACTGGAGACTTTATTCTGGTTCCCCTGAAATTCTCTTCTTCACATTCCCCTCATTATCTTTTCTCACTCTTTTTCTCTCACTTGTATTCTCTTTCAGGCCATGGCCATAGCTTGTGGTACAACGTTTCATGGGCAACAGTCACCATGTCATTGTGTCTATCCTATTAACCTCCCCTCTCCCTCTCTTTTATGCTCTTTGCTGTTAAAATAAAGTCAGCGTTATTTGTATATGACTGTAGCACAGTATCACAAATTTCCCTCGGAGAGATTTTGAATGACTCTCTTTATCGCAGACTCTCAATTCAGAATAAAGAAAACTAACAAAAACAAGACACATAACAAGATCCATTCATCCATCCATTTTCGTCCGCTTATCCAGGGCCGGGTAACGAGGGCAGCTGCCTGAGCAGGGACACCCAGACTTCCCTCTCCCCGGACACTTCCTCCAGCTCTTCCGGGAGGATCCCAAGGCGTTCCCAGGCCAGCTGGGCAACATAGTCACTCCAGCGTGTCCTGGGTCTTCCTCTGGGTCTCCTCCCGGCGGGACATGCCAGGAACTCCTCGCGAGGGAGTCACCCTCCGGGGATTGGGTCGCCGGGGCCCCCGCCCATGACTGACACCCAAATCATACTGCACCGGCCCCTTCTGAACCTTCCTGCGAGTGGTGAGCCCACTGGAGGGTGGGCCCACGTCGCTTGTTCGGGCTGCACTTGCGAGCCCCAACCCCAAGCTCTGAGCAATTGCTAGGTTGTTTGCTCCTACTGAATCGTAGTTCAGCAAAGCTAGATAGCTAGTGGGCGCACTCACACTTGGCCCAGTTCCTCACCAGTCCCCGGCTTGCCTGTTTCTTTAAATTTCAGTTGTCTTCTTTATGCAAGTCCATGTACTCATAATAACTCAAATGGTTCAATACAACATGTTCTCTGTCTCTTTAGTCTCTGTAATCTCTGCATACTTCAAAATACACTTTTTTATCAAATAAACAACATTTATGTTTTAAACAAATTCTCTTTCCACAGGAAGCTTCCTATTTTTACCTCTCACTTTTAGTGAAAATAAAATACAATGAAATAATCCATTTCCCTTTTTGCTATCCTTGCAAAATACAATGTACACTCTCTGTATAAAATACACACTACAAAATACACTCTGTAATAATTACAGAATACTGAAATATACAGGATGCCTTGAAATATAAATGTATATGTACTCAAATGGCATTTTAATTAACCAGAAATTATTTAAGTCCGAACGTAGCCTTTTACAGATACATTGACGCTGTTGATTGACTCAAATGATGCCAGTAACACACCCAAAATGGCGCCGCTGCACGTGAACTCCGTCAGAATCAATTTACATTTACTGACTTTTTTAACATATTTAAAGTTCTCATAGCAACACAAACTCTTACTAAACACAATCATAAACACTTCCCGACCTCATAAAATACATTTCTAAGACACATTCACCATTTACTGACCTGTACAAAGCAGGTAAAGAAGAGAAGAATGATCAGGATGCGTCTTGCTCTCTCTCCAGATCGCTTCTGGGGAGACAGCGGAAACGCCCCTCCCTCAGGTGCTTCCCCACAGGTACCCCATAGCAACGATGAAAACAAAAAGGTTCCACCTGACCAAAACACATATTCTCCTCTCTCATTTCTATGTGCTAAATAAATAAAATTTAGAAAAATCAATAGTGAATGTGTGCCTTCAGAAAATAATAAATAAATGTGTACACTTAGTACAATAATAAAAAAATAATACATTTACTATTATTAAATTGTGGCCATCCCATGGGTGCCACACCTGCACTCACATTGCTCCGGGTCTGAGCACGGTTATGTCTTGTACATATGTTATCAGGTTGTAGCGTGGTCGCAGCACAATGGAGAACAACACAGACAACATGACTAACTTTACCTGTGGCTTATTTTGTGTTATTTCAGTCATAGAACACCCTCTCACATTGCTGGATTTCTTGAATATGCATGGCAGCATGATGAACATGATTATACTTCATGTCCATGTTGAGCACTGTGCTGAAGCGCACCACTTCCAACCGTGCCAGGGCCAAGAAAGTGTACTGTGCTTGAGCTCACAGTCTAACAAACTGGACTTCAAGGGGTCAAACCTGTTTGGGCATGGTATGGCTTACATAATCAGGTGGAAAATACGCAGTTCACAGTAAAGCCACGGAATAGCACTGTGTCCCTTGACTGGGAGGTGTTTCAGAGGAAATCACGCAAGAGAAACGGACCAAAACAGGAAGTGACAAGCTTTGTCTGTTCGAACTGTCAGCTGTTTGCCAGTAGGATGTTTGCTGTTTTACAAATGGGTGAATACGTTTAAAATATGTCTTCTGGAGCGCTGTTTAGCTCAGTTGGTAGGCGTCCAGTGTACAGAGGCTTTGTCCTCACTGCAGTGGACCCGGGTGTGACTCCCGGCCTGGGGCCCTTTGCTGCTTCCTCTCTGTCATCCTGTTTCATGTCACCTCTTCAGCTATTCTGGCAATTAAGGCATAAAAGGCCAAAAAAATACTTTAAAAAGAATATGACTTCTGTAAAGAGCAATCAACAAGATGGTGATGTTGTTGGTCCGATGTTCAGTGCTGGTCCTAGCTTGCATGACGCCCTGGGCCCTGTTAATGATCATTTCATTAGACCCTGAATTGTGAATACATTTGCACAGGCGGTTTTAATATGGGCATCATTAGATTTATCACCGATTACCCGTCTGATGTTCAGTAATGACGAGTGAGTCGTTATTGCCAAGATGGTTTACAGGTTCAAGTGGGGGTGCTATAAATAGCCACAGTCGCACGTTCAGGTCATGCGTAATGACAACTGTCATGGTGCCGTTGGAGAACCTTGCTGAGGAAACACAATCTGTTCAATTGCATTGTGCTTATTATTTTCCTCCAGATCGAATGAGGGACGGAGCGGGCACGAGTGACAGAATGTGAGCGGATGTTTCAGTGCATCTCAGCATCAATTGTCGGGGTGGAAATGAAGTGCTGCGCACATTTCCACAATGTCTGAGATTTATATAGCATAATCGTGCGAACTTGAGACTTCATAAATCTGATGAAAAGAATGCAAATGCATATTTCTGTGTCAGTTTTAGTTGTGAATCTACAAGGAGTTTCATGCATCTGGCCCCGGGTTGGAGAGGATTCTGTCTAAATGAAAGGGATACCAGATGCATCGGATGAATGACACATGAGCATGAGATTGTCTGGCTTTCTGGATGGGAGAGATCTTGATAATAGTGTCATTTGACCAACTTGCAGGTGCCCATACAGGAGGAACATGGGCCAAACAAGCACGCAAACACCTGGACAGACTCCACAACCAGGAGGTGAACGTCAATCTTACTATCCATACAAAGGGAGAGAGAGAATTTAAAAAAAGCTGAGGCTGAGTCTCCTGGAGGGACCGAGATACAAAATCAAGACGTCAGAGAAGAATGAGACACTGACACACGTGATATGATCACCGCTACCTTCCCTTTTCTTTATTTCTTAGTTATTATAATCCCCCCCTTCCTTCTTTACTTTCCTCCTCCTCTTCGTAATTTCCTCTCCCGTCCCCTCTCCTCCACCCTTCCTCAAACTTTGTCTCCTCTCCGCTGCACTCTATTTTACCCAAATCCTCCCCTCTCCTCACCAACTCCTCAGAGAGCCACAATCTCTTCTCTCCTCTCCTCTGTCATTAGGATGCAGCGCAGAGAAGTGATTGCCGCTCCACACCCCAGGGATATCTATGAGGATCCACTGAAATAAGTGCTGGCGCTGGTAATGGTTCAGCATACACAACAGGAAACATGATGTGGGCAGATCGTTCGCAGGCGGCTTTAGACAGGGCGCAATTTCACACGATGTGGCTTATGACTTGTTTACCAAACACATGTAATCCATCCACTTCTTCACAGTGTGCCTTTATTTTTTTATTTCCTTTTCAACGAATCCATCATAACTCTCCCTAAAATTTACCATGAACAGTAGTTGACATTCTCAGTTGATCAGTAATTCACCGTCTGTCTTTTGAAATAACTGTAGGCAAATACATGATACATAACGCAGCCTCACAGTCCTTTACTTCCGCTGGGAGCTCTGCTTCCTGAATAAATCAGGCACATTAATATGCCTGACTCCCGTCACCTTGTACAGATACAATAAAGTTGATACAGCAGCTAGTCAAAGTCAAACTGTAGCTGGAACCCGCGCCTGTCCTGCGCATAATTGCATTTGGCACTGTCCAATGGTAATAACTGCAAAAATGTGAGATGGCCAATTTCATTGTTGCACTGGAGTGTGAAGAGGATTGTAATTCAAAGTGCTCTGACGTATAGTGGAGTTCAGCTCAGTCATCAAGTCTCGTACGGGAGAAGAGAAGGGGACTGATGGGGCAGAGGGATACAGCATAATGACAGCCTTGCAAATGACTGAGCTGAAATCATTCACGTGGCGGTCGTGTGCATTCATTAATAATAATGCGCGAGGGAAAAGGGGGAACTGAGGCGGGAGCGCAGTGTTGGACACACACGTACATGCTGATCCCCCATCAATCTCCCATCATCAGCGGATCTCTCCATCTATCGTGGGTATCAGTCTCTTTACATAAAATTACACAAAGACCCTTTGTGAAAGCAGGAAATAAAAGCCAGTGGAATTGGTTTTTTTTAGCCCTCATCTGGCTTCCCATTCTCTCCCTGAACTATTACAATCCTTTAAGTGCCTGTCTCCCCCCCCCTCTCTTTGTCTCTCACACACAAATATGATCTTCTCTAGTTTGCCGCTCATCGTTTCTCCCTTTCTGTTGCCGTCTGTCTCTCTCTTTGTGCCTCCCTCCCTCCTCAGCCCCCAGATGTGCACCGACTCCACTCAAAAGCGTTTTCCCCTTTTCCAGGGCTACAATAAGCAGTTGTTTGCAGTGTGGAATAACAAAGATTGTCACCATGGATACTCGTGAGCGTTGAGTGGCCCTTTTCCTAGTTCTAAAAGGAGCAATTATCTGATGACATCAAAGACAGGGGACGGCATAAAAAAAGCAAAGCGAGGGAATTGGGCCCGAGCTATTTAGCAGACAGGTGGAGACGGGGTCCAGTTTGCCTTGTTCAGCCCGGATGACTGGCTTCAGCCAACACCTCAAGGGGCTGTGAGGCAGTTATATAGACACAGTCATTCTGCTTCTGACATGGATTTCATGAAAGACAATAATACAGACCCACAGCTGTGTTTTTATACATGAAGGCCAGGAGAGGAAGAGTAACTGCTGAATCTACCACTTTTATATTATCAGAACGCACATAATGACACAATTGCAATAAATGGAGCTTTCTTTATATATATAGTTTTTATTATGTTGACCTTAGAACTAATAATTATTTTTCATTTGTCATGCACACCTCTTAGATGCACGTCTAGTGGAGAAAAGGTGATCAAGTGCCCTCACTCCACACTGTGATACACCTTTCTACACGCTGGTGCCCCTAGACTATATGGTAGATAACAATGAGTTACTGGAGAACAGACTTAATTTATTAAATAGTATCAAATGTGTGATAAGAAGGGGTAGGATAGGGGCGAGGATCCTGGAAGAAAATCCATGAGACTTGCCTCATGGGAGTCGCTCGACAGATATCTCAGGAAACGTCTCAGCCCCTCCTGGAAATCAGTACCGGTTTTAGCCAGCAGGGTCTCGTCCACCTGAGCTGGAGACCAAGAGCTGGTGGAGGGTCGAGCTGGGACAGACTCAGTAAAGTTTTCATCTCGTCTCTGACAGGTGAACAGATGCTACCTGCCCACCAGCTCACACTCAACCCCACTCACTGCTGCTGCATCTGAGAATTGACTTTAACATCTTAATCACTTTGATTTCATGTGTTTAAAATCTGTAAAATAATCTTTCACCTCAAAATCAGTTGAATACGTAAGCTTCATGTGAAGCTTCAGGACTAGCTCAAACGCAGCAGGACAGGGTGTGTCTGTTTTATCAACTTCCTCGTTGTCTTCGGATCCCCTCCCTGTAGCTTTCACCCAGCTGAGTAGCAACATTAACTCTGCCAAACATGCCAAGGCACATAGCATTTTCCATGTGGCAAAGTTAATTACATGTCAGCTAAGACAAACCCTGCAGTGTTGGCTGATTATCTGACCCTGTCATGTAGAGGAGTCCTGCTCTCACATCACATTTTCCCAGATAACATTCTGTTAAGATGGTCGTCAGCCTCGAGTTCAAATCAGCATTTGACACATAATCAGAGGATCTGCAGAGCTGTAAACATTATGCCTCATAATGAACCATCATGTACTTCTGTGTATTCATTTTCTAATAATGTGAATGGATGAAAGCTCATATGAAAGACCAAGACCAACAAATTCAATGAATAATTTCATTAACAGTGGTGTGACTTGTTCACATATAATGTTTACTGTAACATTAAAGCACAGTTTCTTTGTTTTTCAACTTAAAATTGAAACAGTAGTTATTAATTTAGATCGCGTTCAGTCCTTCAGTGCCAGTAATATGGTTTAATGATGAATGTGAAAGTTCATGAAAATGTTCTCAGTAGTTTTAAAGGTGTCTTTAAACAGTTCACAGAACCCTAACCCCATCTTGGATTTCACAGTTTTTCTGAAGCCCTTCAGAATAAGAGAAATGATTCAAGATCAAAACTGTTTTTGATGTTAACAATTTATCTGTGTCCTTATTGTATTTACATATGTAATAGTATTAAAAATGCATAATGGGTATTTTTACGTTGCATTTAAGACCAAGCTTATCATAAATAAGCAATATAAAAGCACAGTCCTTCTGCACGTGCATGAATTATTCAAATCCAAGTCAGTGGAATTCAAGATTAAAGTGAATTTAGTGATCTTGGGAATATCACTGGTAAAACAGTTGCTGCAAACGTAGGCTATGCTAATCATAGCCCTTCATGGGTAAACAATATTTAATGCATCTTTCTTGATTTATAAGCACTGTGCATGTTGCAGTTTGGCCACAATTGAACAAGATACAGCATCTCCAAGTAGTGTGTTGATTTATTTAATCATTTTTGTCATGCACACACACACAAGTGCCCATCGACTTCACTTTTGTTGGTTCGTCCTAAAGATTCAGAGATCCAAAAAGTCACCAGGAGTCTTCGAAGTTGAGTGCAGCAGAACTTTTATTTGCCGGCAAGCAAAGCACGTGATCAGACACAGACAAAATCCACGAAGAAAACAAACTGATGCGAGGTTCTGAGCATTGATCATCCTCTTTTAAATCCTGAAAACCAGGAGCGTCTTCCCACGCCTCAACCAATCCCTACTCTTCTTTCTGCTGACAGGGGTATTTTTCTCTTTCTTCCTTCTGCACCTGTGCATAGCTTGGAGTACATGACTCCAGTACCTGAGACTCCGTGCATAGCCACACCAGTACCCCTGAAGCTCTTCACCTCGCTTTGGGTTTTTTAAAAACAGTTGCTTTTTCTCTATCGACATCGTTAGCGCTTAGAGTCTCTGGCCTTCAAGCTTTGTGATTACCCAGTCCCCTTCTTGATATATATCTGATCGTTCTTTGCACTGCATTTTTAAGGAACAATAAAAGTGTTGTATATTTGGTGAACACTGCACATCATCACACCACAGCAGCTTTAATCAGCAGATGCACATTTCGATCTGCTGGTTCCGAGTAGTATGTTTCAGCATCTCTTTCACACTTGATTACCCTTTATTTCTTACATGTATCATTATAACAGTTTATTATTTATTATCATCCGTTATCATTAGTCACTGTCTACTTACTCTGGTTATTTTGTACTACACCATCCCACATGGACTTACACAAAACAAAAGAGCAACATTGCAGTCAATTTGCAATGTGGTCACAACCTTGTCTGCGCTGCTATAGACTTAAATGGCAACCCTGTTATGCCTTGTGTTGAATTGGTCCTTCGGGAATAAAAACTGACACATAAATCAGCAGGAAAGCTTGCTGGGTCACCGCCTCTCTATTATGCTGTCATGTAAAGCAGGAGTTTGTGGAGGACCAGTGCTTTTATCTTTAGATAAAAAGAAAAGCCACTGGTGTTACACAGAGTGTAGCTTCATGATACACTGTTTACTCACATCAAAATGAGCCTCAGCTGAACCAAGAAGACCTTTTGGGCAAATCAACGTTGAATGTTCTTGACATTTTCTCTTAAGCATTAGGAAACTGATTGCAATGTTGCTCCCTTAAGAGCTAGCCTGGCATTTTCATATCATGGGAGCCGAAAACTCTCAGAAATAATTCATAGTCCGTGGAGATCCAATCTCATTATAACCAAGAGGTGTTGATCTTCTGCAAAGTTCAACATGAAAAATGAATTACACACCGGTTCCCCAAAGAGTTTTCCAGACTCAGGATCGTTTCACACATGTGACAAATGCATCGGAAAGTGACTCTGTGGCTGGTGCACAGGATTATTGATAACACAATCGATTTTTTACAGTTTCAGGACACAGGAGAATGGACAATGAATGGTACACAATGGAAAGTAGTTTATGGGGTGAAGCTCAGTGCTGAGGCGGACACTCAGATAACAGAGTGAGATCCTACAACTGAGTAAAGAGCAAAAGATTCGCCCACTGTCCTCAACAGAAAACCAACATCTGCCATTTGTTCACATGCTGACATTGCAAACAACCTTTTTTACAAATTGTATGAATTTGACATCTGCGACCAAGGTTTACATCCCGTCTCCTTTTGAAGGCCTCAGATTGATTCAAAATAAGTGCATGTTCCACATCCTGAAACCCTTTTCCAATATCATCATCATGGAAAAATTCTGTCCAACAAGTTCTAAAACTTTCTGAATCAGATAATCATCCCAAGTGTGCAGAGGTGAGGAGGAAGGCAAGCATCTCTCTCAAGCTCTCATTTTCCATTCTGTTTGCTTGTACATCTTAGTGCAACACCATAAATGCCTTCAAGGAGAGACTGTCCAGATGTGTGTAACATCATCACCATTTTGGATGATTTCTACCATTCCTCCCCTTTCTATAACGCCGACTTTTTTGCCCAATCTCATGACACATCAATGACACATTATACAAGTTTGTTTGAAGCATACCGAGATTTTAAAAGCCAACAATGGTTGGTACGTTTGCAAGAATGACAAACCTATTTCATTCATTTCATGGCGAGTTGCTGGTAGTTTTACAGGCTAACAGAAATAAATGAATGCAAACAATTGCTGGGAGTCAGGGAAAATCATGCGAAAATGTAAATCCCAATCAACACTTTGTGTACAGCACCTTTTCGGCCCAACAGTTTAGAGGTGACGTGGTCTTCCATCCAATTCATATGTGGCGTCTCTTCAAGGACGCTGGCTATGAAGCAGTTACATTTGGAAAGTGCGGTAGCTGATAATAACTTGGAGCTGGTAAAAATCAATAAAACATAAATCAGGATATGTTATCCAACAGATGCTGAAGAGTGCAGATGCAGTGGGATGAGCAGTAGCTGCAAAATGAGCCTTGTGGAACAGTTAAAAGAATATTTTGACAGATGTTGAATATTTACAGTACATTAAAATTGTAATCACTGTCTCGGGCATGTATTATACATCAAGCTGTTAACAGATGTGTAGAGTATTATAAAATTTGCTTAGGCCCTGTGCACAGTCAGTGGAATGAGAATTGGGAAATGAATTAGAAGGGTTGGGTGCCTCATATTTCGTGGTCATATAGCGCAAGGTCTGAAGTTCAAAGGGTCGAGCAGACACTGTAGATTTTCAAGCATGGGCGATTATGGCTTGGATCATGACGAATAGCATGGTAATAAACAGTGACAGTGGTAAGGTTTATTGCTGAATAAGGAGAAGTCCAGAGATTGTGAGGGCTTTGCCAGTTGTGAGTCAGAGGAGAGATGCAACAAGATCAAAACAGGTCTAATGGGTTGGCGAGCTGGCGAAATGTTGCCCACTCACCTGATATGTACATTACTTTCTATAAAGGCCCCTCCTGAATACCCAGTCTGCTCTGATTGGTCAGCTTGCACGTGCATAAGCCACCATCGCTAACATCAACAGAGAAGCTGGTCTAAATTCATTTTCACATGCCAAATGAGCCGCTAGCCAGAAATTATGCAAATGTGTGACTTGGTGATGTGGTGTGATGTCACAAAGTCACCAAATTATAGGCGGGACTACTGATGAGGAGCAGAGGTTTTTGTGGGAGAGAGGAGCTTCTGTTGGTGCAGACTTTGACCCTTTTAACTCTCAAAAAATGTTTACATGTCATACAGACAAAAGAACCTATATGACTTAAGGAAGGAGAAAAAAATTAAAAAGCACAATAGGTGTTCTTTAGAAAGTGTTTGCATTATCATTTAGAAGATAAGGTGTGTTGAATGCATTACATATCTCATATATTACAAAAACAACTCCTATTCTTGGCAGTGGTCCTTTTTCTTCAAAACAAAGTCCAGGAACTAATTATCTTTAAGACTTATTCATCTTTATCAATTGATTTCAAAATGAAGCATTTTGCTTGAGTGCACCGCAGAGATATACTTCTGTTCTCGAATGGTTGCTGTGTTTGATATTCGAGCAAAACAGCCCATTTAGTGCTGCAGAGAAATTGTTTGTTATGCATCGCTGATGGTCACACTTTGCTGTTGGCTTGATGCCAAACACATTTCAAATCGTTACAAAAATGATTTGTTTATTGAGGGCTCCAGTGCAACTCCAGTCAAACAGAGGATAATTCCATAGAATATCCAATGAGGCACTTGGAGAACATCTTAACAGTCACAGTGTGCGCACAGAGTCGATATTACATCTGAGATTTTGCTTTCACTTGAGCTGGTCTAGAGTTCAGGACTCACGGACTTGAGATCTACTCAGAGGTCCAGTGTGTTTTTGAGCTTGAGATCTGACACAAGCATAAGCCGCCTGTGGTGGTTCATGGACTGACGGAGGTCCTGCTGTGTGGACTGTTAGAGAAGACTGAAGCTGGACATAAATAACCAGAGAATCACAGCGTGTAGATGATGCTACGGATCAGCACAGGTCAAGAGTGTTTCAAAAGGTCGTTTGGGGTTTCTTTGTAAGTTCAGGTCTGACAGATTAAAAGTGTTTACAGCTGGACGATTATATCTGATCTGACAGGTGATTTGCTTCGAGGCATCTTAGGTCTTCTTTTATCTTGTATCCACCCTCACCACCACCATCATCGTTACCCTTTGACTTCATGCTTTCTCTTCTTGCTCTGGATAAGACTACTAGAAAATGTTCAAACACTTCATATTTTCAATCAACCTGCAGGCTGCTGGATTCAAACTCAATTCAAATTCCTTTGAGAGGGAGAGACAGTCTGCTGGTCGGATGACTTTTTGCGACCTCTCCTTCTGTTATTGCTTTCTCTTCTTCCTCCTCCTTCTTTCCACTCTACTACATCTGATGCAAACTTTCCATCTTTCCATCATCTGTTTCTACTGTCCTTCTGCTGCCTAATTAACCATTAATCCTTTATATATATATATGTATATGTATATATATATGTGTATATATATATATATATATATATATATATATATATATATATATATATATATATATATATATATATATATATATGTATATATATATGTATACACTGTATGTATATATGTATATATATATATATATATATATATATATATATATATATATATATATATATATATATATATATATATATAATGAATCTTCTAGCTATATATATAGATAAGAAGATTCATTATTTTCATAAATTTCATTATTTTTATAATGAAATGAAATTTATTTTCACTATTTTCATTCATTCAATACCCAAACGTCATACTCAAAGAAAAGTAAAGATATCTTGTTAAAACTTTACAGTGAAAATTATTAATATGATATAATATATTATTATGTATTTAAGGGAAAATCACTATTATGATTAGTACTTGAGTAAAAGTTTTCTGATATCTAATGTAAAGTACAAGTGAAAGCAAATTATACAAATATTTACATGTTTGTATACCATACACTTATAGGTTGACTAATTATTGGATCTTGTATTCATGCATTATTTATTTGACTGCCGATATAAGGACATTACTTTAAAAATGTGTTACTTCAGCACCGATGCAGCATGCAATCTACAAACTGAACTAAAGTTGTCAAATAAATGTAGTGGAGTAAAAGTACAATATTTGCCTCCAAAATATAATGAAGAAGAAGTACAGAGTAGCAGAAAATGGAAATACTCAAAGTACAAGATAGATCAAAGTACAAAACTCTCCTTTTTTCTTACAGTCTTACTACTTACTACTCTGTTCATGATCCTACATTCAGAATTGTTTGGGATCACATCTGTCTTGCATCACGATATGCAGAAATACCAATGCAGGGATTGGCGGACCATATTTACCACAGAGATCAAAGAGTTAATCTACTGTTTATTTCCGATGTGAAGCCATACTTGTTAAGAAAAAGACTATTTCAGACTAGATCAAATATATCATATTATGATAATTTTTACATGTATTTCATTTGCATGCTTCACCCCAGCTTCCTCCCACACATATGCCACATGTGCTTAATGATTAATGACCTTGATCTCCTCCACTCCCCTCTGCAGTAACAGTATTACATGTTATTGTAAAATTACTACATTTGGCATTAACTGCTGATTGTGCTCTGAGTGGACCAATGCAGCGCGCTAATCCCGCCACTCTTTGATGTTTAATCCACGGCTGCTTGTTCTTGTACTTGTGATACACACATTTATATACTGCCCACACACTCACGCAGGCAGCTAACCATCTGCTACAACTTCCTCTGGACCCCCCGCTGCGCATTAACCTCCGTGCTGCCGAAAATATCATCCCACCACCCTCATGCTTACGCTCCTTTCTGTAAATCCGTGACTAATTTGTTGCCCCCCGCCTGATAACACGGTATATGTATGGGCCCTGAATGCTAAATGTCTTAGTGTATAAGTATTTTTGCAGTTTACACTAAACCTCGGGGTTAAAGTAGAGTTTAGAAATGCAGAAACACATACAATATAAAAGTGTTCTGCATCCTTATACTCTGGTCGAGGAGAAAGTCTCAACACACACACACATTTGAAAATAGTTACTGTGGGAATGCTGCAAACTTCATATTCACCGAGGAATACACCTGCAGATCACTGTATATTTAGAAACCGGTTTTTAAATACAACCGTGAGGGGAAATGATCCGTGTTTAAGGCGTACCTAAACCTCAGCCTCCCTTTGATACTGCAGAAAACAGGAGGCTCAGACCTTCAGAGGGCCCTCAGGGATTCTTCACTGAGCGCTCTATACATTTCAAGTACGTACAGTTGTTTTGCAGATAGCATATTTCCACTTTCATGCGCAGTAGTGCATTCATAATTCATGTACTGTATGTGATGTGATTTAAAAAAAAAAGAAAAGAAAAAGAAACTGTAGGTTAATAAAAAAAACCTGACTTCTTTTCCCTGACTTCTTCACATGGTAATCCCTCATAAATATCATCCGGTAAATATTTCCCATCTTGGTCTGTAAGTCTATGAATATATCTTCCTTATGAGCAACTCTCTTTACACGCATGCCTAAGTTTGCATAAGAACTCTGACTCGAAAGTGCAATCAGCTGTGATCTGTATTCATAAGGCGGATATAAGGGGAGCGCAATAGGAAAATAAATCAGAGGGATAATAACGGTGGTGTTCTTCACCTGGGTTATTGGATATGGAAGTACGTGTGCTTAGACACACACACACACACACGTATGCATCTATTGTGTGTATATGTGGGATGCGTGCACACACTGTGCAATACATGCATCGCATGTACAGTGTAAAGGCTCACACCCCCACAAGTTAAGTTGTCATGTCGAGCCGATTATCTGTATGCCGTTACACAACACACATGCTGGGGAACATTCATTCACTGCCTCATTGTTTCTGCCTCATCTAACCCCCATCACTCTCCCTGTTCCCCTCCCTGCACATCCTCCCATGACAATGCTTCTTTAACAATTCTTTCATCATATCCATGACTCAGTCATCTTCTCCTCTTTCTCTCATCTGTAATCTTGGATTGCTTCATATTCTTGGCTCCGTTGCTTGTCACATTGTATCTTCTGTTCTCTTCTTCACCAGCTCAGGAAGAGAAAGAGGAAACAAAAATCCAGAAATTGCAATGCACACATTGCGTTTCTCTCATAAATAGGCAATGGACGGTAAAGACAAAAACACATTGAACACGCAGTGCGCAAAAATATCTAAATGCATCAGCCGAAGTCATACTACACAGAAGAACCAGAACCAGTTGGTTGCACGACATGTATCGTTGAAGTGGCAGTTCCAAGTAGTTTTTGTTAGGCTGTATGCCACTGAATACCCAACAGCTTTAATCCATTAGTTTTATTATCTTAAATTAGCCACTATAAAAATGTTCCTCTTCATAACGACAGGCCACCAGTGTGCATAAAGCTGTGATACATCTATTGTGAGGAGATAAAGGGCATCTTAGAGCACTGAAGTTCATGACATTGGCATGTAAATCCATCCATCCCCATTCAAGCAGTGCTCAAACATCGTCAGACAGTGTTGAGTTCAAAAGAGAGACTGAAGTGAAAAGTCCACCTGCTGTTGCCTGTTTTCCAGAGCATTCATGACGCTGAACATTTAAACACCAGAAAAAGAGAAAGAAACTTTCAGACCTCTGCCCACCCATCGATAATTGTCACCTCGAGTTAATTAAAAAAGAAACTGTGTTTTTGGTGAGACAGGAATTGTTCGATGAAGATCCTAATAAACTAGTCGGGGACCTTTGAGCAGAGATTCTTTATCACAAATAATGTTTCCAGGGTTAAGAATGAAATTCCATGTGCAAATCATTGTTCAAAGTTTACAGACACTGCAAGAAGTTTGAGACTCTCCTCCTCGCAGGAAGAGATCCATGAGGTCTCTAAGGTTCATTAAGCTGGACGACACAATATGTCTGTTGGCTGAAAGCACTGTGGTAGACCGGAGGGACTCGGGGGAAACCAGAGCGTCTCAAGCTGTCTTCATCTATCTATCCCATCAAGTAAAAATCAAGTTTCACTTCTTTTGTAATGTTATTTTAAACTTAGAATTTAATTCTATCTCATTGTTCTCTTTGTTCTTCATATCACACGTTTGCTCCAGTCTGTGATATGAGCAGACTTCGCTGATGACGGCTGTGCTAAAATGATTACCCCGGTTAAATTGGCGTCGCCTTATTTCAAGGCTGGCTCAAAGTCCCAGCTCCTCTGATTATTCAGATTATCAAAGTCCTTGCTAAAATCAGATGGGACCGAGTGGAGGGAAGTGAGCGGAGAGAGGCTGGAAAATAAGCAGAGGAGACTTCAAGTATTTTTAAACCAGCTCTCTAGACAGAGTCCAGAGGTTGACAGGCTTGAGGAAAAATTAAAGTCCAAGCAAAAATAGATTCTTTGGTCTAAAAATGTAGGTTTAATTTTACACTGACTTCTTATGGAACAATCATGTTACAAATGATTTCTGAATTCCACATTTTGTTTGTTCACTGTTGCTCTGAAGCTAATTGCTCCATAGTTTGTCCTTTTAATATCACGCTGCAAAGCAAAGGCAGGAGAAATTACAAAACAAAACTCCAGCGAGACGGATGAAAGTACAGAGTCAGTTTGGGGTCGTCACCTTCAGCACTGAGAGTACTGTTTGCGAGGTGGTTCCAAGAAATGATTTACTCAGCTGTAAATATCTATAAGCGTACCGTAGACGTCAAAATATCCCTCAACAAAACATTTTCAAACCCCTGACTCCACTAAGGGTCAAGAGGTAAAGAGAGAGGAACTCCTGTGAGGGATGAATAATGTTGGTCTCATTGATTGTTTCTTCATTTTCAGGAGAATATTTCATGGCCACAGTTTGCAGTCAGATGTAAGGTCAGAGTCAAATGAATAGCCAGATCCAATGAAGACTGTCTGCCTATACATTTTTGAACTCCTCAATCCCACGTACGTACAGCTGTGTTACCTATATGTGATCACTGACCGCTCCTGCCATCAGCGCCCTGTTGCTGGTGCTGCACCTTTGTACAAAACCGTGACACTAGCTCACCATCCACCAGCGGATCTGTTGGTCTACAACATGCTTTGGCATGAGGCTGTGAGTTGCGGAATCCCCGGTCCTCATCTATACCACTGTAACAAGGTTTGCAGACTGAAACAAGACAAATAGCTCCATCACATTTTGATAACCGTATCTTACTCAGTAATGTTAGACGTCCAATTTATGTCACTTGGCTGCAAACAAGCTTTATATTAACAAAAAGAAAGGCGCTTTAGAAATCATTTATCACAACCAACCTCCTCCATCTGTCGTTTAATGCCGACACCAATGTAAGGAACCTAACGCGCCAAAGAGCAAAGTGCATGGAACAAAGACTGGCATTTCACACCCTCACAGCGTAAGAAGCATTACGTTTTATACAGTAGTAGTTTCATTCCTGTAAGATTGGCGTGAAAAAATGAATATGAAAGGGCAAAAATAACCCACAGAGTTTTATCTCTTGCTCTCGTTCCTGCTCTTTTCTTTCTTTGTTCCTTTTGTCTAAAAGTAAATTAGCCTTTTGACACTGGTGCCATGTATCTGTCAGGGTTGAGGAATGCATCTGTCCTCTGTGATACGTCACTTTTTGTGTGCGCGTGTGTGTGAGGTCGAGACAGACACCCACATGCTGTTGCCAGCCGAGCATGGAAGCCGCCTAATATTGTGAACTGCTCATGCGCAATTGATTAATTCGGTTTGAGACCTCGAGCAGGTGTATCGATTAGCTTCACAGACACAACAGGTGGAGAGCTTGAAACTGAAGCCGCGCTTGTTTACATTTGCCTTTCGCTGGATTGTGCTGCCAGCCCTCATTACTCACGTCTCATGACTTTGCGTATTATGTCAGCACTTTATATCAATATTTATTACTGGTTTAGATTCATAAATTGCTTTGCAGAGAGAGAGAGAGAGAGAGGGAGAGAGAGAGAGAGAGAGAGAGAGAGACAGCCTTGGAGGAAAGTGTTTCTCCTTAAAATCCAATTACTTCTCCTAGTTATCATTTCGTGTGAGCGTATTGGAGTTTTAGTCAGGAGGGTAAACCAATTTGAAAATGGAGAGAGGCCTTGATGGAATTGTTGATGTGTGTGTGCATGCACGGATAATTTCAAGTTGAGATTGTGTGTGTGTGTGTGTGTGTGTGTGTGTGTGTGTGTGTGTTAATGCATTGTTCACTGCGGTCTTTATCATGGATTCTCAGTGTGATGTGTGGCCTACTGTACCGCCGACTCCTCCAGCTGCCTGGATGGTTGGTTTGATTGTGATCAATAACCAACCAACCCGTAGCCATCGTGCCACTGCAGAATTTTTCTGTGACAGATGAACCGAGATGCACGAGTGTGAGCATGAGTGTGAGTGTACGTGTGCGTCGGTGGTCGATGGGCGGAGGTGGGTGTGTGGGGGTTGGGGATTTGGGGGTGGACAGGCCTGTTGGGATCATTCTCCTGTGACAGACCACTTGCTCTCATCCCCTCCGCTCTCGAAGTCAAGTCATTGCACTCTCATTTCACACTTGAGGGCAACTGGAAAAGGGGGGGCAGAAAAAAACGGGTAGGGAAGAGCGAGGAAGAGATGGAGAGAAGACACTGTGGGACAGTCAGGTGGAGGATGTGATGGGGTGGAGAAAGGAGGGTCAAGAGGGGTCACAAGTGACGTGCAAATGCGAAAAAGCTGTTTGGGGGGATGAAGAGAGGAAAAATGAAACCACAAGAAGGAAGAAAAATGCCCAAAAACAGACAATTTATTTGTATGAAAGCATCATAACATCATTATTTCTTATTTTGCTTTGATTTTTATAATTCTGTACACGCAAATGTGAGTGAAAGGGGCACTTAATCATATAATTAAGCATATCCCGGAAGAAATTACAAAGACAGAGCATTCTGGTGTGAATAAATCTTTTTGAAAAGATGGCTGTTGATCACATTAAATGTTACTGACAACGTTTGGGTGCTGACAAGTAATGGCTTCTTCTATGTCACTGTGTATATACACAAAGAGACATAGACATGTCCCACTGTCAAAATCAATTGATGCAGGACAACAACAACCCCTCAGTTGTTCATGCTGTGTACACGTGAATCTCTCTCACCCTCTGCATTATAATCCTTATCCTGCACTTGCACGTGCAATTTAGAACACAAATATTCAAAAGGCATTGGTAATCCTGTACGTTTGTACTCGGAGGTGATGTACACCTTCACATAAATCTCCTTTTCGCTTTTGTATTTATTCATGTGTGCACAACAAATAACACACAAATGACACATACACAATAAGACTACTGTTACTCGGAATGATAATGGCAATAATAATTCACGTACATGTGAGTAGTTACTGAGGCGAGAAAGGAATTAATCAGAAATGACTTTAAAAAGTAATGAATTGTTAATAAGTAATCTGTGAATAATTGTGATTAAAGGACTATATATAAAGTATATAGCAAGATCACTAAGCATGACTAATGTTACAGAATATGATTAAGATATATATAATATAATATAATATAATATAATATAATATAATATAATATAATATAATATTATATTATATTATATTATATTATATTATATTATATTATATTATATTATATTATATTATATATTATTATATAATGTATATAATAATATATAAACTCCCTCATGCTACAATGAAAATATGGTCAGAATCGTCATATTAAAAGTTTGACATCGGGTAAACACTGTGTGTGAGCACAAAGATGCAAACACAGAGCCCGCCCCTTCTCATCCCGCTGTAGTCCCGACCGCTGTCTTGTGTGGCAGCCTGATCATGTTGATGTTGCTGCGGAGGTCTCTGTAAACTAACTGTGTTAACGGTGTTAACTAACTCTGCAAATTCATTTCATCAGCCTACAGCACCGCTGTAAAACAAACACAGAGGTCACATCAAATAAGAATAATCCATGTATGAACGAATATTTGAGAGGTTGTTTTAGCTCATTTTAATACTTGATGATTAACACAGCACCTCTGCTGCTAACGGTAAAGATAACGGCTGAATTTTATACAGTTTTAACAATTCGTCCAAACTCCAGCTTTAAGGACAACTCAAAAAACATTACTGGCTGAGTGCAACAGCACACACTTCTGATCACACCCAATGTGGGGTGTTATCAGAGGTGCAAGACACTTGAACCAGTGAGGGCAATGAAACACGTCTCCTCAGGTAGGTGTTGAATAACTCTTTCAAGCTCAAAGGGGTTTTCTTGATATTGCAAAGCATGACGAGAAATGTGATCTCAGTGTACTGCCTGATTAACGCTATGCTGTATCTGAGAGGAAAAACCCTTCACTTTCCTCTATTTTTCTACATTTCAATTCCACTGACAGCTGCTACTAATAGTTGATTTGCAGACAAAGCTGTTAATGTAGATATAAAAAACAATATACTCATGAAATAAACCACAAACGGGTGAGGTAATCTGTCTCAACGCTCCAGTTTTATATAAAAATGTTGTGTTTTTTTGCTGCTACAATGAATGTTTTGAGACATTTACTTGTAATTGAGTACTTCTGGGTTCAAGGTATTGATGCATTTCTGATCTGTATATCCTCTTTCACCACAGCGTCCATCACAGTCCTGCTAGCTGCCGACTACAAGCACAGTCTCGTCTTGAAAGTTAGGGTGAGATATATTGATCGAGGGCATTTCCACTGCAGCTGAGGTTGAGTGAGCCTCTGGTTTGCATAAAAACATGTTTGCCGCTTCTAGACCAATTTCTATGGAAGGGGAAATTCCTTTAACTCACAAACCTCTGATTATTCAGATCAAAATTGTGCACTGTCTCTGGGGCCTTAATTAAGCATCTCACCAAATACTTCAGCAATAGAGACAAAACTTTATCCTCATTAGCTATGCAGACTGGACCGTATTGATAGGTAAACTGCAGTCTCAGCGTGTTCAACAAAGAGTTGCTGAACTCCAACTTTCGGTATCGAATGACACATTCATCATATTCAGGAAACATGATAAACTAAAGAAAGTAATTATAGTAGAACATATCAGGTCATTTATTTTATTTCAGCTGTTACTGGCTATTGGTCAACTTTACACGTAATCAGCATGAGGATCTGAAGGAACGCTGTTTGTGCACTTCCTATAATGACCTTTCTTCATCCATATTTACGGCACACACGTCTAAGCAGACAGCGGCACGGTATTTTAAACCACATCACCATCACTCACGTCGGAACACCTCAGCACATCACACCATGTTTCACATGAGGAGGTTTTCAATGTTAAGCAGGGTGTTGAAATCTGCATCTTTAATCTATTATTTAATGTAGAATGAAATTGTAAAGAGCGTGCAACAAGCTGACTTATTTAAAAATGTGTATGTGGCAAACATGAATCTAATTTTCAAGCAATGTTTTCTATTTATTTTCATTTTAGATCATGGTAATTGCGTTGACATCGGTGCAAAATGCTAATCAAAATGATTGCTCAGTCATACATTTTAAGTGATTAAATATATTTTGAAAATCTTATGAGTAATATATATGCACACAGATTTAATTCAGGCTTTGAGGCTGAAGTTATGCAGTTCAGATTCTCTGCCTTGATTTCAGCGCATATATGCTGCTGATTTGGTCTAAAATACTTAAACACTTCAGTCATTACAGCACATTTCGAGATCTTAAATGACACAGTGTGTGATTTATTGAAAATAATCTGAACAACCTAGCCCCCCAGAGTTTATGCCCTGTACAGTATTTCAAATATCCATCAAATTATCAACTCAAATTATTCAATTTGAGCTGATGCAGCTCTCAAGACGTATGTTTTCCGGCAGCTGTAATTTCATTTTAATCTCTACCACAAGAGTGGTTCTGGGAGTGGGACTGGGGCCAAAGATTCTGAGAACTTTATATTTTTCTGTGATTCATCCACATCAGAAGAAAAGCAAGTGGGGAGCTAAATTATGAATCCAACTATCCTCGCCTTACTCTGCCTCTGCCTGCGTCGTACTCATTCCCTTTGTTGCTTGGTTGGTAAGGTTCGGGCATGAGGAGTGACGATTGGTTAGAGTCAGGGTAAACATTAAGGGCAGGTCAGGCCTTAAGTACGCATGGGGCATTTAGAGTCATGAAAGTTATTAAAGCTACTGAGAAAGTTTTGCTCGTCTTCCATCCCAAAATAGAAGAAACACAAGTTATTTTTGTGTTCCAACACAGTGGCACACAGCAGGCACAAGGCGTTATCTCATCTTTAACTCCTTTTACTTACTATAAGAGACTTAAATTGTCATGTGGCAAACTGTAGAACATCGGGATTTCCACATAAAGCTCTTTTTATAACCTAGAAGAAGGGGCAATGTTAGCAAGAGACAAATGCATGTGAGGTGTGCATCTGTAATTTTCCAGAAAATATGGAAGAGGGGCCTTGCCAAGCTTCAAACAACAGGGTCTGTTCTTTGTTCTGTGCCATAGTGTTTGCACTGGAAGCTTTTTTTTTTCAAGAAAAGTCTCTGTGACTCAAAAGCTCCCACTCTGCTCTGAGCCCCCATCCAGTTTGATTTATTTTTCAGGGTAGACTGACGCCACTCCACTTGATCAAGGGAGTCAAACGGCAATGGAACAAATCAGAGAAATTAAAAATTCAGTTTTTGGAGGAGTATCAACTTCGAAACTACGTCATCGCACAAACACCACTTTGCGTTTCTCGCTCACCTCCGGGTGGAAGTGTGAGATATGAAAAGCTGCGTCTTTGTTGCTTGTGGAGATACGAACACAGACATTTAGACAGAGATGCTGAGAGACGGACGGAGATGAGGAGGGAGGGGGGGTGGCACTGCTGCTGCTGCTTCCCTCAGCCAATGCTTAGAGTGAGTGTGCTATAATTTTCTAAAACAGGAAGAGTGACTGCATCAGGCTTCAAACGACAAGACCTGCTCTTTGATCCATATCTTTTCATGAAAATACTTATCTATCTGTGCCTTAAGAGTTCCCAATCCGCCTTCTGCCTTTAATAACATCATTTATACGAATAGACGAAAAATAAAGCCTCAGATTCAGCGTTTTAAAGCACACAATTGCATTTTATGCTGTGCAATTAGAAATGTGCTCATTTGCATATTCGCCTAAGGCACAAAAAAAATTAAGAGCACCTGAATGTGTTGAACCCGAAAGGCTCGAGGAACTGGATGAGTCATTTTGCAAATCAGGGGATGCAAGTGATAAGGACAGGCACAAAAGGATGGCTGCTGTTGGAATAAAAACTCACCGCTTTATAGTCTCAGAACAGCTGCCGACCGGGGAGCACCACAGGTTTCCTTTACCATTTGTGAAATTGGCTCGTGATTGGCCTTTGTCGAACAATGCACGGAAAAAACACTGCCGCACCCCCACCAAGTTCACCCGCACTGTAGCTAATGAGCAGACAGGGGCTCATCTGCATATCACACCAACTGTGAGAGAGGTAGGTGGCAAGATACGTAAGTCCCACCGAATGGTATTAAACCGCCATCCAGCGAAATCCACACAACGCAGTTCCAAACACGTTCAGACATATATCTATAGACCTATAAGGAACACAGAGAAGATACATTCAGATTTTCTTTTGAAAATGTAGTTCGTCCACATGGTTCACACAGCCACACCTCAGACCACAGTCCACGTATTAATAACTCTACAGCTGAGTCACGGAAACAGCTTTCACCTTTTCTTGTATTCCTCTCTAGTGCAATAAAATGTTTTATTTGGTGTAATAGAATAAACAATCCAGACACTGCCTTTTTTTTACTCCACTCAGTTGAGGGATGCTGCTCTCTCTTAGCAACAACGATCACATGGCAGATTTATACATTTTGTGTTTGTATTGTGTCTGTCAGCATAATCTCTGAAAAACGTGCATTTTCAAAATATTTGGTTGAGGAAGAAATAATTAATTCTGGTCAGTGATGTTGCTGAGGTTGAGGCACTTGTACTTTACTTGAGTGTTTCCATTCTTCTGCCACTTAACAATTTTTTCTCCACTTCAATCAAGAGGCAAATCTTATATTTACAGTATCTGACAACTTTAGTTACCAGTTACTGTGCAGACTTATCTTAATAGTACAAAATGTAAGCAACAAATACATTATGACGTACAAGTGTAGGTTAAGGTAGAACATTATTGATCCCTGAGGGGGAAATTTATCACATACTGGTTTACTTCAAGATGCAAGTTCTCGACACATAACATTGTTGTGATGTATGAGTTTTGTTTGGAGTTAGCACCTTCCTCATGTTTGGCAAATTGTTACAGACCTTCAGGAAACTTTATTTGTCCCCGGGGGGCAATTTAAGTTGAATTCACGACAGTGGTGTGCCTGTTAACTGTGGGGGGGGCGGCAAATCTTACAAAATGCCATACACACAGCATTATGATGCTTTCATTAAATGTTGACTTAAGTAAGTCAAAATATGTTTCTAATGGTAATCTGAATTTGAGAATGTATCTGTGGTTGAAGCCATTATGACAGGACTGGACTTGTATATTCTATTGTATTCATGTAAGCAATTTACACTAAGAACATAACAGGCATAACAGCGATGTGGAGAATTGTTCAGTGCAGATTCACACTTTAAGGAAAAGATGGATGTCTTGATGTGTGTTTGTGCATGTGTGTTATTCTACAAGACATAACTGGCTCTTCCACACAACGTGTGATTAACGAGAGATATCCAAGGGAGAATGATGAGAAATCAGAGGTGTAATTTAGCTTGTCAGAGTGTTCTGGACTTGTAAAGTATCTGATTGATTACTGGACAGCGGTCGGGGGCCCTGGGACTAATAAACAGCCTTAATCATTCTGAATGACACTCGAGAGACAAGTTGTAAATCTGAGAGGAGAACAGAGGGGTAGAAATCACGACATGCCTCGGGAGCATTACATTTGCCAATCGCTGGTGGTCTGTGATTTAGAGGCAGCCAAGCCCCAGAACACATTAGTAATGGCACCGTGTCAACCTTCAAACATATGTGCTTGAAATGTTGTCTCAAATGAAGATTTAATGCTCCTGGCTGGGAGACACGTCAGAATCTAGAGGGATGAGACTGATAGTGGGTGCATAAGAGTGCATAGATATAACTTATGCAATTATAAGTGATGAAGAAACTACTTCAATAACAGAGACGAACCTTCATGTTTCTCTTATTTATGCTTTGAAAATGAATTCATCTGAGTGACAAAAGTCGACTGTATAGAGAAGGTGCTGCATGCTCACAACAGAGTGAACCATCAGAAGTCAGCAGCATCCATCAGTCAGCATCCTACTGACAGCTGAGTGTCTATCAGGGTCTGTCATTTGGTGATGGAGGTGGGCGAGAAACAAAGGTGGTCATGTGCAATTTTCATCACATCATTTCTGTCTGTCTGGCGAGGTCTCCAGGTTCACCGCTGCAACCACAATGACACCGCTCCTAACCAGCTGCAGTGCACTATAAGAGAGACGAGCACACTGCACATAGAAACACATGCATGTACACGCACAAAAACACATGCATGTACACACACAAGCACCTGACAGACGTGCTGAGCTCAGCAATGTGAAAGCACAGGCAATCATCCTGTAGGAGAAACAGAAGGTAGGCAGTGAATGACAGGTATGTGTTTCTCACTGACCCACACAGGAAATCATTTACCGCGTTCACTCGCATCGCTCTGCAGCAGCTCTTATCTAAATCTCATCCGCCACCCTACCGCAGACACATAATAACAACCTGGACATTAAATCTGTCTGGAAGAGAGGATCTTACAGTACAAGGAGCCCTGGTAAAAAAAAAAAAATCAATGGGGATCAATTGCAGCCAAGTGTGGACACGCAGTGTTTCCACTGTACCTGAGGCAAACTTTTGGAACAACGTGTCCCCGTTCCTGAATACAAATGAAACAGCTAAGACAAGATTTAGTAATAATGTCCCCTTGGCTGTCTGCCTGACACGGGAGAAGCCACCATTAGATAACTCAGTGGCTCTGGCTTAAAGCCTCAATTATAGTTTGAGGGAGCAAAGGTGAAGCTCTGAAAAAGTTTAAAAGAAGTTCATTTTAGGTGAATGGAAAATAGTCAGCACGATTAGGACTGGATGGAGCATTGATTAATAAATAATATTAAAAGTTAACTGGATGCTTTCCCAGCAAAGGGAAGCCCTACCTGATGATGAAGGCTGAATTTGGGCTCAAACTTTGGGTGTTTCAAAGAACTCGTAAAGAAAATGTTTATTATGAGGATTATACAGTAATAATTGTTAGACCTACAAATCAGATTGAGAATGGACAAAAAAGAGACATCTTGTAAAGCAATATTCTGGCGGGTTCTGTGGTGGGATCGCTTTGTCACACACTTTCATTAAATGGACTCAATGAACTTATCCAAGAGGATAAAAGCACACCACGCTTCTAACTGCTTTTGTCTTACTCATCAGAAAAAGAAAAAAAAAATCCTTGCACTCATGCGCTGCCATGCATATGTGTCAGCATGGTTGGTATATGAATCAAATAAAGATAATGAGATAATTTTCTGTGCAGTTCAAAGTCATCAGATGTATTTAATCTGAGCTGATCTTTTTTTTAAGTCATGGTCACAAATGTACCAATCAAAAAAATCCTGTGATTTTTGTGTTTGTTTGCCTTCACACCACAAACAAACTGCAGCACAGGCCACTCAGAAGCTGTGTGAGACCCTCCTTTTCAAGTAGCCTCTGGAGGGGTTGTTGGGTCTGACTGACAAGCTTTCACGCCAACTCAAACAAACAGGGGCAATTCACCAGGATCCCTTTTAACAGCGCCAACAAGTTAGGTCTGAATGCATTCCAAACTGCACAGATAGCCAGTTTTTAATCAATAGGGTTTTATATGACGTCAGCCCACCCTTTGTAGCTATAACAGCTTCAACTCTTCGGGGAAGGCTTTCCACGAGGTTTAGGAGTGTGTTTATGGGAATTTTTGACCATTCTTCCAGAAGCACATTTGTCTGGGCCTGGCTCTCAGTCTCTGCTCTAATTCATCCCAAAGGTGTTCTGTCGGGTTGAGGTCAGGACTCTGTACAGGCCAGTCAAGTTCATCCACATCCACTCTCTCATCCATGTCTTCATGGACCTGCTTTGTGCACTGGTGCACGGTCATGTTGGAACAGGAATGGGCCATCCCCAAACAGTCTGCATACCTAAGTGCTTACTTTTATACACCTGTGGCCATGGAAGTCATTGGAACACCTGATTTCAATTATTTGGGTGGGTGAGTGAATACTTTTGGTGATATAGTGTAAGTTTTATGGTTATATGGCTTTTGGTTAGCAGAGTTGTCATTTTCTTTTAGCATGATCATTGAATGCAGGTGGTTGCACAAATCTAGCTGGGATTATATGAAGATATGAATATCTCCTTATGGTTCGGAAAAAACAGATGTCCAAGGGGACCTAAGTGTGGAGGCCATCTTCTCAGGGAAGCTCCAAGGCTTTAAGGTTAAGATGTTTTTTGATTACTTGTAGGTCGTTCTTTGACATTTAGCTCTTAGAATTATGTCACACAGGCACGTTACTGTTGCCATCATTCATGGGATTTACAGAAAAGAAGTAGTCATCATCAGCATAAAATAGATCATTAGTTTTGATATTATGAACCAAATGCAACAGCAATTATAAAACAACAAAGGGCAGAGGATTGATTCCTGCGGAACACCTAGGGACAAGGGCAGGATACTTTTGGAAAGGGGAGAATTGAAAACAATCTAGCGACTCATCCAAAAAGCAAACCCATTTTTGCATTAATTAATCCAATGTCATCTACTGTTTACAGTAACTAGCTGTAATCAGATCAATAAACACCTGGTAGATGTGTCATTGAGAAAGGAGTTTTCAGTGCTGTAAAAAGCTTGGAAGCCAATCCAGAATTGGTTTGTGTAAAGTCTGTGTGCATGAATCAAGGTAATTATATTTTTCATAGACAGTGAATAAAAGTAAACAAATGGAAAAATATAAAAGTGTATTCAAATTGTTAATGTAAATATTTGTTTTAAAATTAGGCGTGTAATCCCTTACTTATGAGTACAAAACTCATGTTAAAGCTTTTCAACATACTGCACCCAAGGTCAGCAGTGGTCCAGTCACGAGGTCTTCCGGCTTTAATCATTCGCTCTAATTCATAACTGAAATGAATCATGTCCATTTCTTAAAAGCATCAACCCACTTTATTGTAGGCTGCAGCAGGTGTCATTATATTGCCCAGCAGGCTACATATATTGAAGTGGGTAGAATACGGCAGGTTGCACCCTCTAATCTCACAAGCTCAAAAATGAGGTCAAAATGATATGTTCAATAAAAATACATACATAAATGTGTATTGCTTCAGTATAGAAACAAAATAACATACAGTTATGGCTTCAGTAAAAAACCTACAGGAAGAAAACATGCTGATATACTCTGAGAACTATCCGCATTTTTTCCTCCTAGATGACTTCCGTGATCAAAACAAGACATATGTATAGAACACATACCGGTTTTTATAAATATGTGCAAGTGTGTAGCTCTCTCGCTTTCTCGCTTTGTTCCTGCTTCAACCCTTCCCTGTACTGGGGATCAGTTGAAGTGCACATAAGAGGTCATGCTGAGAGAGAGCAGCGGGTGGTCACCAGGAGGGACAGCAGGGGTCAGCTGCCACTGATGGCTTCAGGCATTGATCAGCTGAAAGGGGAGGATCATCCTGGTTCCACAAGACTATATCGATATTATTTGTAAGAACAGCCAGTTTTTTAAAAAGTCACGTCGGAATGAAAATGACAAAAAGTAGTAGTTTGGTTTGGCTTATTTATTTGGTATTGACAGTAATATGGATGTTGCAACATGGAGGTTCACAGTCATCCAGGTCATGGGAAAGCAAAGTTGCAGGCTTTTAAACTCAGGGTGGAAACATCTATGTCTGCCCAAGGGATTGTACTGACCAGGCAGAAACAAACTCTGCAATTTTAAGCCACACACCGTACAGTCTAGACTCCGTAAACACATCTTCAGCTGCGCCACGGGCAGGTGTGGTTTGAGCCAGGAAATTACCAAACAGGCGCAAGTACGAGTAAGTGGCACAAACATTACATGCCGTCCTGCGAAATTAAAGGCCATCCCTGCCACTCATGCACGCAGAAACACTCAGAGTCCACAGTGCTGCTCGAGGAAACAGTTTAATGCTGTGTGTGTTTGTGAGTGTGAACTGAGGTTTCTCTTTCTCCCACTGAGACTAACAGGCTGTTAATTTATTTAAAAAGCAGCTCTCTTGCTCAGGCTGCAGGTGAAGTTACAATGTCCTTGTGAGCACAAAAAGCATGTATACTGCACACACACGCACACTCACACACACACACACGCGTGTAGCATATAGATTAGCTGATTCATCACAGCTGATTGATACCTAGTCTCACACACTCGAATGAGATTTTTCTATTGTATATAGTGTGCATTGGTGTGTGTGTTTTTGTGAGTTACTCAGATGGATCACGTCCCGGTGTACAAGTCTGAAATCATCCGGTTTCTCTCTCTCTCTCACACACACACACACCCATACACACTCACACACACTCACACGCGCGGACACATTTAGAATGAACAGCACATCAGAGAGGCACCATGCATCACAGATAACAAATGACTCCAGGTTCCCGAGACCAGAAGAGATAGATTAGCACTGTCAGCATGTTTATCTGGAAAGTTCCTAAAAATGTCCATTACTATGCAGCTCTATGAAGTTCAAGCAAATGTCTGAGCCTGGAGACTTGGCAAAGTGCTCTCATCACCATTACATTCGCCATCAGCTTTGCATGCACTCACAAACTTAGTTGGTATGCTGTATTTTCTCGGGTGTTTTCACCAAAATAGCTCTGTATTTGACGGAAGGAAGTAACACAACACTTCATCACTCCAGAAGCAGCACACAGCCGTGAGAGTATAACCATGAAACATAAAGAAACCATTAAGTGTCACCTGTACTGCAGGTGATTGAACATTACTCGTGATGTATAGCTGTTTCCCACCATCTATCGGGCAGCAACACAGTGGACTGGAATTGCATCTAAACAGACTGATTGTGAACAAACTCGACGATGCTTTGTGTTTCCACCCTTGAGGACGGTCAACTTGTGGTGTGACGTTTTTTTGGTCTTCAGTATCAGTCAGACTCTTGTTTGATAGTGACGTCCTCATCAACCTAGAGGAGGTGCAGATGGAGAGCAGTGTGTGGGGACACCAGGCAGACTCACATGTTGAATTTTGATAATGATAATGACGCACGCCAGCTTTTCCATTACCATCAGTCACAGAGACTGTGATGATGATTAGATGTCCATGTGTGCCTGTGGTCTTCTCAGACTGGAGGAGTAAACACAGACAGACCAGCCTTTCAAGGCCTCTACTCTCACTTATTCACACCCAGTTTGTATCTATTGCCTCTCAAGGCTGCAGACTTATGTTTGTTTATTTTCCTTACATAAATCATATTCATTCAGCTTAGTTTCACTCCCTGTTTTTTCCTTGGTTATTTAGACCACCCCTGCAGTCATTCTATACATTGTTTGTTGACAGTCGGATATCCATAATTTGAGTATAATAATAATAATAATAATAATAATAATAATAATAATAATAATAATAATAATAATAATAATAATAATAATAACAACAATAATTTAAAAAACTTTATCAAAAATGGTTATTATAAGCTGTTATCTACTATTGTACAGAGATTGGAGAAATCTAAATCAATAACATGGTCTCAATTTTCACCAGTGGAATCTGTAAATCAAAACCACCAAGCATTTTCAGTCGGTAAAACTGGAAGCGCACTTTTATTATTCTGACTGAACATCTACTGTCTGAGGTTGCTAAACCAAATGATAAACAAAGTATATAGCATTTTAACTGCAGAGCTCTGTTGCTGTTCAACAACTGGCCAAACAAATGAGTACTAAAGGCTACTAAATGACTTAAATGTAATAACACCAGTTTGGAGAGAATGCATTATCTTAGTTTTCTTTATCAAAAATTAATTGTATTTTGAAAATAAATTGATGTTCTTATACCAGTATTTAAATTTTTTATAAAAATTGATTAGTGATCATTCATTATTAACCTCCGTAGTCGTTCTGGTAACATGTTCTTTGCTTGACCATAAATGAGTAAGGCTACTGTCGCTGTAACATTCAATATAGATATACATGTATGTTAGTCATAACTCATAGAAATACAGAAACTACATATGAGGAGTATCATTTTCAATATAGAAAAAGACTAATGACTGGAGTTCTGTCAAACTACCACAAAAAGGCCTTATGAAATGAACATATCATAAGACAGAACATTTCTGTCAAACATCCCGTAATTGTTACCTCAGCGCAGCGTCTGTTTATCTCAGCTTTAATACGGTCTGTGTGTGTGGATACTAGGAATTGTCATTCTAGTAATTTTATCTGTATCCTCCCGAAGAACAAGGGATTATTGTCAAAGGGAAATCCAAAGGGAGGAATAATGGATAAGAGACCAGCAGCAAACACCGAGCCAACTAATATTAGCCAATGATTCATCTCAAATCCCTCGAGGATGAGTATATAAACCCTGTGCTTTTGTAAACTGATTATCGCTGTTTTTATACACTATACACAGCATAAAAACACTATGAGCAAAATAGATAAATCTAATACATTCACGCTCACATGCATGAGGAAGCGAACCATACTTCTTGCATAGCAGATAAAGGATGAATTTAAAAAAATACAATATTTATATAAATAACTGCAGCCCGCAGCAGAATCCAAGCCAACGTGCCAAACATGCAAAACTGAGATATGCATTGAGCTGCCAATACACAGTTGCAACAACAGCACAATCACACGTAATGTAACAAGTGGGAGTAATTACAAGTGTGAATGAATAGTTTGCGGTAATAATCTTTGCTGACAGTGGCATTTGTTTGTCCCTCCAGCCAAATGGTCATAGGCCACATATGATGTGGGCAGTGGAATTGTGGGATGTGTTAAATTTAAGAGCTACAGGACTCATCAGTGCAAGACGTTTTACCTTCTTCAAGCTTTTTGAGTTCCAACTAACTGGAGGGGAGTCACAGGGTTTTAAACCCTGTGTTGTATACTAACAGAGTCATTAAGGACACGAGGGAGCTCTGAGCTGCAGAGTCGTGAGGGGCTCCTTGTGAGTCGGTGACCCAACCGGCATTCATGTGGGTTGCTTGCGTGAAGCTCGGTGAGTCCAGTCGTGAATGGTTGTTTAGATGTCTGGGGAGGGAACTCAGTACTGCATTGTAGGTGAATGATAAGTAATGTCGTAGGCCACCACTTCTGTTCAAATGATGGTTGTTCCAGTTTGACGTAGATTGGATTCTTTCACTCCTGTTTCAAACCATCTCTGGCCAAGATGTCTACATTGTTGTCCTAAAAGGAATATTTTTTTTCCTTTAAATGTAAGTGGACAGCCGAGTTATCAATGTTGACGGCAAGAAATGCTTACCAAAGTAATGTACCGTGTGCTCATTGTATCGTTTCCTTTGCGCTTTCTTGTCACCAAACCACTGGAAACATCTGTCAACGTGCTCTTTAAATACTCTGAGTGATAATACGGATGAAAACACCAGTATGTAAAAACCTCACACCAGCACTGTGAGATTCAATACTTTGCTATTGAACTTTAGTAGCTTAGTGATTAGTAGTCCAACAGCTCTCAATGCCAAATGGATTGCCCTGACAGTAGCTACCAATCACACCATTGCTTTCTGCTGTGAACTACATGCTGTGCATATTTGACCACTGCAAACCATGTTTGAAATGCTGGACTCTAGGATTTGAGTGCATTTATGGTACGCATGAGTGTGTGTGTGTGTGTGTGTGTGTGTGTGTGTGTGAGATTCTGTATAGGTAAACTGTATCTAATATAAAGCATGACAAACAGTTATTTCCACCCCTGTGAAGCATGTTGATGGAAAATTCAACTTCCCCTTGACGCCCACAATCTCAAAACAGCCCAGGTTCAATATTAATACTATATTTCACACCAGGTTTGGACTGCCTACACACACACACACACACACACACACACACACTCTCTCATGCGTACCATAAATGGGTTGGGACATTTATGTAGTGTACGGAGCGTGTTCAGCTGCCGTACGTTGAGTTATCTTTAACTTTAAATGAGATGAAGACTAAAATGAGACTTCCCCCTCCATCCTCTTACTCACAGCATATACGCTCGTGAACTTAAGGTGCAAGCCGAGGCAAACACCAAAGAAAGAGAGACGAGAAATGTATGGGAAGCAGTTCATGCATGTCTGTTGACTGAAGCGTTGTTTTCCTCAAGGGCTTAGAGTTTGTGATTGTTCCTTAAATCCTCTAAAGCTGATTTGACCCCATGCTGTCCAAGAAAGACCAACTGCTGTTAACCTTCCACTGTGCATGAGTGTTTACGTAAGTATCAAAGGAGAACGTTGATGCGAGGGGATTATGTGTGCCTGAGCAAACACGCTGCAGTGTGTTGTGTGTGTGTTTGGGAGTTCAGATCCCTTGTGTGGTTTTCATATAGTTTCCTGCACCACTGAGACTAATGCCAGCAGTCACTTGGATGTAGAGCTTGTTTTGAGCCTGCATCTATACGCCTGAAATTGAGTTTTAGTGGGTCTATAACCAGCAAAACATCCTGATCATTTCACTCAAATTTGCAGCAAAGGGTCAGCTACACGACTACAACAATACGGAACTCAGAATGTGTGTTTTTATCACAAAAGAGGCTCCGCAAATAACACCATTAACAGTCACCTTGCTTTTGTTTATGAACCCACTGTATTAAGCAGAACAAAGAGCTGCAACTGCAGAGCTGTTCATTGTTATGTATTTCATAGCTTCTGACAACTTTCATCAAAGTGCTCCAGCTTTTAATGTATTCACTTCTGAGATTGCCTCTCCTCTTATCTCAGCCCTCTTTCTTCTTCCTCCGCCTGCATCTCACCACAGAATCGCAGATGACTGTCAATGAACTCCCCACCAACAACTTTTTCTCTGCCTCCTGCCCTCGCTCTGCAGAACGCTGTTACATCATTTTCATTTGTTCCACCTGTCGGCTGAGGAGGGTGATGGAGGGAAGTGGAGGGGGGTAAAGGTGTGATGATGAATTCTCCCACAGACAATGTAATCAGAGGACGGCTGTTAATTGTGCGGGATAAAAAGATCATAAGGTCACTTGGGGCTTCATTTTAGTTCTCACTTGTGGGTGATTTAAGGTGGGGTGAGGGGATATGCAACCCCCCCCCCCCCCCCCCCCCCCCCCACTAGCAAAATGTCCGAAGTGCATCTCATTCACATGTGAACAGCATTGTAGGTCACTGAAAAATAAATGTTTTGGGAAACTCCTTCCCGGGTGAAGATATCCATGTTCTGTGTCATTGGAAACTAGCTGTTGTACTTTTAACGTGCACAATATAGTCTTGAATTAAAAATAAATATGTAGGTGATGTTAAAGAGTCAGCATTAGTCAATTAGTTACAATCTGCCTCCTGTTACACCAGCAAAAACATGCCCAGTGTATGTGAATGGTTATATGATATACGCGTTTAGGAGTGTCTGTATGGACCGAGATTATTTCTGAAATAGTGATAATGCATTCCCAGACAGGGTATTACATCGGGACTGCCACCTGGCAGTTAAGGGACAGCCAAGTCCGCGGAGGATGACTCAATATAGCTTGTTGACTCTCCAAACGACGCTCAGACAAGGATCCATTCCTTCACCCTACTGGATCTACACATATGAAATACGAGTTAGTGTCTCTTTGGCGGTGAATTAATATCTTTGATTTTAGGAGAAATTTGGTAAGGGCTCTGTTAGCATTAAATTGTTCTCTTAACATTTAAATGCCTTAACCCTACCTGCAATTTCACCATCAGCAACATGTCACTCATTAACTCATTACATTAGTCATTACAGTCTCAGCATCATTCTGTTACCTGTTCATTTTGTCATTTGTTTGATTTGCCATTTCATTTATTTGCTCTAACTTATTTAGCCAAATAAATATATTTAAGTGTTTGTTGTTGTCTGGGGAGATCTGTTTTACTGTAGAGAACCAATGATAACCGTGTGTAGAAGTCACTACTTCGGTTATGAGATTGATTAAATTGATTTGAAACTGATTAGAATTAATTCAAGTTTATTTAAGTAAACCTTGATTGATACTGATTAAGTTAACCTTGTTTAGACAAATTTAACTATAAAACGCCCTGGTGCCAGACACCACAGGACACCCTCATAGGTCTGAAGTCCATGTCTTGACAGGTCAGAGCTGTTTTGGCTGCACAGGAGGTACCTTCACAATATTAGGCAGGTGGTCATAATGTTATGCCTGACTGGTGTATCTCCCTACACTGTTTATGGTGCCCTATGTGAGGCCATCATATCACACTTCTCTGCAGTAATACATTTTTGTGGTGCCCCTAATTATGAGTGCTTTATTAATCTGAAGTGATTAGTACATTAAATGTATAAGTAGTGTATCTTCCTACAAGTTCAAAACGATAATCACAATTGTAATATCAAGAATTAGGCCTGGACTATATTGTTATGTTTAAGCTAAGAAATCAAAATGCAGGCAGCACAAAGAAAGCCAAAGGGGAATCCAAGAAGAAAATAAATAAATAAACAAATACAAAACTGAGAGCAAATTAGAAAGCCACAGGGACACAAGAGCAGGGACACAGAGCATTGCAGGACCTGGGATCAATTTTCTGGATACCCCCTATTTTCTCCTCACTGCTCAAACGAGTAAATACAGGTATGGTTTCATTTTCACAGCCATTTATCACTCTATTAGGCCTGGACTATATTGTTATGTTTTTGCTAAGGACCCAAACACAAGACACTGAAGCAGGCGGGTTCTTAAACAAACGTTGTTAACAAAGCTTATCTAATCAATCCAAAATGCAGGCAAAACAAGGCAGGCAAAGGAGAATCGAATAAAGAAGTAGAAAACTCAGAAGGATCCAGAAAGCCAGAAGGAACAAGAGCAGGGACACAGAGGACACACAAAGAGAAACTGTGGCATCAACATGACTGAGGCCGGGTCAGAAATGAACAGAGCTTGGAGGAGAAAGTGCCCTGAATGCTAACGAACTTCTTTCATAACCGTAACCTCTAACCCTAAACTGTACCCATGGGCCATCCCTCCAGTTAAATATGAACTAACCATCGACTGGTTTCCACCAGAGATCTGTTGGAACCTCCACTGCAGCAATCCTCCAAACATGTCACGCACATTTCTAGCAGGTGGGTGGCCAGGAGCTGAAAGCAGAATTAACATTCCGGGAATCAAAAGGCATCAAAACAAAAGACAGTTACACAGAGGGACAGGAAGGAAGACAATGGAAAGGAGGGTGAACAAGTGCAGGAGGAGGGTGGGAAGAAAAGAAGAAAAATCATATCAGTATTCAGCACTTAGAATCACATGTTTAAAAGATGATAAAGTAGAGCCAACTCCAACGTAGCATCACAGAGTGCCGTAACACTCTTTTGTACTGATCAAGGATTGTGGAGTTCTCAGTGCCTCCTTCACCCATTTGAACAACAGGTATCAAGTTGATGTGCTGGTTGATGTGCTGTAAATCTAGAAATTTAAATTAAAAAATAAACTTTTTCTCTCTTGTTTTATTAGTTTAGACAATCTAGAAGGAGACATTATGTATTAAAATGTGCAGGAAAAACATTCCTTTTAATTGTTGGACAAAGCCATCAGTTTAATTCTCTTGAACGAATTAAAAGGAATTCTGTGCCTGGCAACAGGCATGAACAGGCCAATTAGCCTACTTTAAAAAAGGGCTAAAATTACATTGTTAAAGGTTTGCCAGTTGAATAGGTCCACTGCAGGGTATCGCTCACCTAAGATTCCTGATGTCAAAGCTTACAGTAAAGCTCAAATCTTGAGGATTATGAGACCGACCTAATGTATCTCAGAGCTCCGCAAAAAACATGCACATCAGTATCTTAAACATAATCCACTGTCAAGTGAAAAAGAGTTCATACTGACATGATGATTTGCATTGACATCATGACAGATTAAATGCAATTTAAGCTTAATAGACACCCCCTACTGTGTCAAACAGGCAGCATAGGGTGCATAATATCATAAGGAAATGCTGCCACCCATCAACTTGTAAATCCCACCATAATGCAAAAAATTGAAACCGCAGGCAATCAGGTAATCCAACAAGGTGTTTGGACCTCCGGGGCACTCATAAATCTCTTGTTGAGGATTCCTCCCCGTTGTGGGAGTCTGACAGCTGACGTGTGGGAGCTGGAGGCAGCCAACAGTTTTGCAGAGTGCTATTCACTTCGTGTTGAAATTTGGAGGGTTACTGTGCCGTTTCTGATCTTAAAAATAGGGTGAAAATGTGAGCCGTTTCACCGCCGTGCACCACATTTCATTTCTGTGGCTAGACAGGGCTCATGATGCATGAGTTGTACCATGTTAAAGCACCATTGTGCACCTATTCTAGAGAATTCCAAGCACAATGTTCATGTATGCAACCACGTAATCTGTTTCCCGATATCTGAGAAAGTATGACAGCATTGCCATCCAATATTAAACAGCCACCAGCAGAGAGAGACAAAGATTGAGCAAGATAGAGGGGTCGAAGGGAGAGTGGGAAAGCACAAGGATGTGGTGTGTGCGTGTGTGACGGTGTTACACTCCACTTACTCTACTCTCCGATCACGCACTCCAGTTACAGGTACTTCAGTGAACCTGGAACCACACTGTCAAACATCTGTCAAGAGGCTGACAGTGTGATTATAACGAGCTGTATCAAACAAGAAAAACCTCCCAGCCATCATCTCTCCGCCGTGCCAAGTATTAACACCATCCTATTAAGTGTTGTGAAATTAACCAATGACAATTTTATCTTAGGCTTTAGTGGATGTCACACAGCCAATAACTATCAACACACACACATGGATAATGGAGTGTAGAGTGAAGCCACACTCTCCCAGCTGTGATTTGGAAATGTGCCAGCAAAGTGTTCCAGCAGCAGCAGCAGCAGCTGAGTGAAACTAGAAAGCAGATAAACCCTCCGCTGACCTGCTGTTTTCTACACGGGGGTGGACACAATAACAGGGACACCTCTGTAGTATAATTCAATCCATCGTACCCAGAGTGCTGCAAATAATAGTAATGTACCAAATGTTCAGTTTTGGCGGTGAAGTATTGATTCAGGCTTTATGGGGATTTCTCTCTGAATTGCATCGGATTGATTTTATCAAATCGCGTAAGATGTTCCAGTGACGGTGTGTGTCCCTAAGACCAGAAGATAAGCACACGCTCCAGGGTAATTTCTCTATTGGTGTAAACATGGGTGGGGAGTTTTGCCACCGAGGTGTCACACTGCCACCACTGTCCGTATCCAAACACAGAAAAATGCAGTTTTTGTGTCTCTGTCACTGTACATAAGATAAGACTTGTTCTTTTCCATTTCTGCTACTGTGTTTATGATAATTCTCACACATGTTTGAGTCTGTGTGTCGCTCTGAAAATGTGTTTTCCTGAATTTGACAGTGCTGTCATCTAAAACCATGTGTTAGACAACAGCAGCACTGTTACACAGGTACTGTACTTAAGTCCAATTCTGTGCCGTACCTAACTTTCTTAACTTTTTTTATTTATTTTTTTTTTACTGCTTTGTACTTCCACTCCACCACATTTTGGAGGCAAATTATGCACTTTTTACACTTAATTTAGTTGATAACTTGAGTTACTAGTTAGTAACCATTTACTTTGCTTTTAGTGCCTCAGAGCCAAAGTAGTACATATTTTAATTAATTTATTTGCCAATAAAAAATAAAAAAAACACAGATTCCACTGACTAGAAAATATTAATCATATGCCATAGTTTTACTTGTACATTTGGTACTTAAGTACATTTACTGCCAGAAAATTACTTTCAGTACTCAGGTACAGTAGATATTGAATACTATTGGAATTTTTCTCAAGAGCGATGGGGTACAGAATATTGTGAGATTTTTTGAGGCCAGATCCTATCAGGATGACCAGACACTTCCATTTACTGTGTGTCCGCTGCTGTATTTGACTCCTGTGTTGTGTACAGCCGGAGATGAGCAGACTAGATTGTTGAAAAAAGGGGAACGTCATTAATCCTGCGACAACAACTTCCTCACATTTACATGCAGGACTGTAATTCTCTTCCAATTTTCCTGTGCTTACGCTCACTTAATTCAAGTGCCTTTTCTCTTAATTCGTCTCTTTACTAATAGCCACTCAGTCTTAAATTTACATGAATAGCTTGCACAAACACACACACACACACACACAATCCTGAGAATCAGTCTTTCATTGATCCCGCTCTACCTTCTCTGTGCATTCCTTTCTTTGCTTTATTCACCTTGCACAGTGCCATTAACCAGCGCATAACCGATAAGAGGACATTTTAGTTTTATAATACCGCTGATAAGAGGCTGTTGCGGTCCTTTTAGATGGAGGCCTTATCTACTTTCCTTTATGGCTACCGCTTATCAATGTTTCCTTTCCAGACATTTCAGAGGATTAGGCCAGATTTACTTTAGGATTATTTCTCTTCCAGAATTCCATCCATTTGCACTATCATGTCAGGGACAATATGATAACGCCGGCAGCCTGAAACATCTATTTGCAGGAGAAGGAACTCAGGTAGATTTCTGCTTAAGGCAAACACATATCCATTCTATTTCCCGTGTACAGAGGAACTGACTTAACCCTTCACTGCAGAGACGATAACGGTGAGTTGGTCCATCTTTAGAGATCACAGAGATCTGTGGCTTCTCAAACCAAAGCACTCTTGACAGGCTTTTTGTAGTTGTTTGCATGAGAGATGTGCACTTCAAATTGTGAATGACATTTACCCTCTTGTTCCCATTGAGTCGTTTTGGACAAGAGCATCTGACAAATATCTGATGATACACCACACCGCCTGCACCTTCTCGGCTTCTTTGCTCCACATACGACGGAACAACACAGCCCAGACTCCAACGCGCAAAAATCTGTCCAGGTACTGAATTTCTTAATAATTGCTGCTCAACTGCAGTGAATGAAAATTAAGGAAATTAATGTTGTAAAGATTTCACTCATAAGGAGCTTTATAATCAAATTAGTATCAACTTACAATTCCAAGGCACTGCATGAGCCTGTTTAATTAAAGCAAGACAATTTGCTGATTTGAGATGAGCCAGGTCTGCACGGACTCAACACCGACAATCAGCCCATTCTGTCTGACTTGAACCTGACGTGTTCTCATGTCATACAAACACGAGCAGCAAGTCCACTGACTGCACAACTTCAGGGCATGATGGGAAATGTCTGACCCTCCCTTTGCATTAAGAAATGATTGGATTAGATGACGGACAAGATCATGACTTTTAATTTTTTATTTGATTGGAGAAAATTTGATTTTATTAGTCAGATGCTGCATTGTAGGGATTTTTTAAACGTGTGGTCGATGGAGACTTTTCTCAGTCAGACAGACCAGACAGATTCAGCATTTACACAGATAGTTGTAGTCCATAATGTCTTTATTTACACATGATATATGAGGATTCTTAAAACAGCATCTGATGTTAAGCCTCAAGTCTAAATGTCCACAGACCGAAGATGCAGACTGTGCAAAGACACGCCTGAGACAGTCCAGCGCTTAGTGGCAACTGGATGTAAGATGCTAGAAATGTACACCGAAAGGCGTAACCAGGTGGCTGGGATAGTGTACAGGGTTCAAGACTGGCAAGCCGTAATCATCGACGTATAAATCCAGAGAAACAGCAACACTGGGAAGAGAGAGCATGAGGAGCAAAGTGAAAACCAGGAGCTCAGGGAAACAATTTGAATAGATGTGGAAAGTGAAAGGAGCAACACCAGAGGTATAAAAGATTGCAGTCTTAGTCACTGCTAAGATAGTTGACACCACAGGGTTAAGGGAGACACACACCACTGGAACAAAAGCATACTTAACACATATCACAGATATTTTCACATGTATCCAATGACATTTTAAAGGCACAATTTTTGATACCTTCAGAGTCAGCTGATTTACTGGATATAGACTTGTCGAGACTGATTAAGACTGACTGCTCCGTCAATATCCAATTCAGTCGGGTGACAGTTTGTTTGACATTAGGACAAAAGAGCGGGATTATTGTGTTGAAAGCACAGATTTCTTGTTGCGCTTCAGAGTGATACGGACAATGAGCAGCTCAATCTCAGAGAAAAAAAAAGACCCGGCGCTCCGTGCTGCAGAGCAAAAGCGACGGATAATTGGTTTCTGCCTAGTAACATATCAACAGTCGATGGAAATAAGGGAACACACAGGTCAACAGGACCCTCTCCCCATATAGAAAATCAATACAGTGGTCAATTCCATGCATCACCCTTATATATGGGCCCAAAGCACAGTAATCTTCACAAAAGCACATTTTTACTGGCAAGGCTGTGAAGTGAATTATAAGAAAACACACCTGTAGGCATCACTGGGACCGAGCATCAACGACAAATCAAGTAAATTTATATCAGAAACATTTAAAGAAAGAAGAGTAAAAACGGACTAAAATCTGAGTGTTTCAAAGTTGAGCTAATTCTCAAAAGGCACGCATGGTTGGCACATCAAGCCGCAGGCACCACCTCGAGAAGTGTTGAATCACGTCTTGAGAAAACTGACACTGGGTTGATAAGAGGAATTGAAAGAGAAAAAAAAAAAAAGGCCAGTAATCTGATGTGTAGTAGCAGCCTGGTTTACATTACATGAGCAGGAGACAGACAGACAGAGACTTCATTATAAGCCGCGAGAACACCAAGTGCCCACCTGTCTGATTAGTATTGGCTGCACTCCCCACACCCTGCAACACAATAAGTACTGTAATGCTCTGAGACGAGAAGTAAATTCAGAGAGCGTCTCCGTCTTCTGCATTCCTGTCTCTCCTCTCCCGCAGAATATGACCAGAATATTTTAGTCGTGTTAACACTCTCTCATCTCCCAGTGGTTTCACTTGTCATCTTGTGTTTATTTGCGTTCGGTTACGCTGACATACTGCTGATGGCGAGCGCAAAAGAACAAGTTGTGCGACAGCTTTTTCGGGTGATGTATGAAAGCATTTATTGGCTCAGTTAGGAATTGGGGATTCATGTCAAATTCTTGCCAGGGAGCCCTCAAGCAATTACATTTTATACCCCCGAGAGCAGCAAAGTACGGCCGCACTAATGATTTATCTCTGCGGATTAATCTCCCAAACATTTTCCTAATCAATAGATTAAACTTGTTGTCTATAAAATGTCAGAAAATAGTGAAAATCCCCATCGCAGCTTCCTAAAGCTTCAGGGGGCTGTCTGATTAAGATGTCGAAAAACCCCAAATTTTCAGTTAATTATCACAAAGATTGGCACCTATTGGGTACTTTATGTTTGTCTGCTGAAGGCGCCCTCAGGGGGCACTTTATCACATTTTCTGCACTAGCAGGGCGGTTTCGAGGGCATTTTATCCGTTTTCTCCTCTGGAAGGGCACCCTTGAGGGCACTTCTCAGGTTTTCTCCACTGAAAGGACACTTTAGAGGGCACGTTTTCATGTTTCATCCAGCGGAAAGGTACTTTATCACATATTCTTTCTTTTTTAGCTTCAAGTAACACCTGGCTCTGTCTGTTCACATTAAAGACACTCTCACACACACTTACACACTCTCTACATTGTGTCACTTGTGCAGAACATGTCTCGTGTCAGTGCTACCCGACTACAGTCACAATAGATTGTACAGTAACTCGCCTCAATGCAAATGTCTCTCTTAGGTTACGAAACTCATTAATCAGTGTGACACTTTAATCAGCGGACTTTTCACAGCACGAGAAAGAAGTTGCACAGAAGAAATCGGGTTTACACAAGGACATTTAAGCTTGACTTCACTTGGTACACATACACCTACTTGAAAGGGATGCAGTATAGCCACATAATGATCGCACATGCTCCGAACCACAGGTTTTAATTACAGGCTTCCACAGAGAGACAAGAGCCGCCACTACTAATCAGAATCGATACACGGAGACAAATAGGCACTTACCCACGCACTGCCACTGATACTTTACTGCTACAAAAGCCCTCACACAATCAGAATGACAGGTAACTGTCACAGCACAGGAAAAGGAGGACACATTCACTTTTTTTTTTCTTTTCCTAAACCGAGAGTTTGAAACAGGTATTTTATATGTGTGGCACACATGGGAATGGCCTATCAATTGAAATATTTCATAGACGGGCATCATATTGTTGATGCTGCTCTTTGAATAGTGGTTAAGGAGACAGATGTTGCAATAGATGTAAGAGGGAAGACAACAGGTTGTTCAACAGAAACAGACAAACAGGATTAAAAAGTTTCAAAACTAATAGTGCACACTTTGACCTGAAGTTCAGTCTGTACAGGTATCAGCAGTATTTGGGTGCAAGAAAGTTGCATTGACTTAACAGGATCTGTACATGAAAACATTCTATCTATAGAAAAAAATGGTGGCAAGCAACCTGCAGCCGTGTACCAACATGCCTGAATGGTGAAGAAAAACATCGACAAATGTCTATAAATGCTGGTGCATAAATTAGAGAAATCACCAAACTGGGAAACTGACTCAATGAAGAAGGCATGTTAACATTAAAGAGTTCATTGTGCTACTCTCCTGTCATGCATTCCACAGGATAATCAACACCTCGGCGTCACTCATGGTCTCCCTGTGGCTCTCGAAAAGAGTGCTGTTAGTGAATGTAATGAGAGTGGGGATGAAAGAGAGCTGGAGAAGAAAGACGCGTGGCCGCACCCCTTGGATTGATGGTGCTGTGGAGCTGGAGATGGCCGCAGCATCCTAATTCACCTCTTAACACTATAAGCCACTGGAGCGACCGGTTCCTAGAAGTACATTCATTCTCGAGCACTTAAGACAAATAGGTCAACGCTGGCCACGGTTTCCTCGTGCTGTGGCAAGAAGAAGCACTCTGTGGCGAAACTTATGGGAGAAGTTCTGTAGAAAGAGCACCGAATGTATTCTCTTTTAGAGGCTGCAGCTACTGAGCAGCACTGCTAGTACAGTTACATAGATATGCATGGTCAGGATCCGAGCCAAAAGCAAACACCTGCTGTACGGCTGTAGATTTTACTATTAAAACAAATAGGGGTAGCATTCACCAGAGTTAGCGCTAAATGCTGCTAACGATAGGTAGTTAGAATTATCTAGCAAGCTCAGGTAGCAGCGGAAATATTTGTATGGACTGTGAGCTTGGAGCACCAGGGAATGCTAATTTAAGAAGGTATCTAAAAAAAACCCCCAAAAAAACATGCATATTGTGCATGCACAACAAGCATGTGATGATGTTGCTCTCTCTCTCAGTGCACCGAGATACTCCTCCTCTCCCCCCCGCTATCTGCATTTAACTCCCAAATAGAGTAGAATCTGGGGTAACAGACAGACTTCAGGCCTATCAGTCAGTTATTAATCTTAATAGTAGTGCCAGTGCCATGTCGTCCTGCTCAGCTGGAAATAAATACACACTCCAAAGAAGAGGTGAGCAGAAAATATACTTTTCGAGACATGATCAATAGGATTGGCATTTCCCACTTGTACACCCTGAACTCAGTAAATACACAAACTTGTGTTTTGGCTGATTACTGCACTTTATTGAAGGCTTTGGAAAAAAAAAAGCAACAGATTTCTCATCAAAACGTACCCAAACTTATAACCCAAAACATTTCTCTACTGCATGTGTTGTGTTCTAAACTTTATAATGACGTCATAAAACAGAGTACAAGTACAGAAATCTTCTACTGTTAAACTAGGTAAGAAATGAACAGAATAGTAAGAAAGGTCTTGAGTTTCAAGGATAGGTAAGGCTGAAAGCATAAGGCCGTAATTCTGACTGCTACTCAACTCTAATCACAGTGTCAAAGGAGCTAGTGTCAGGATTATCTCCCTCGGAGGGAGGTTGACCAACCGGATGACGGCAAACAAAAACCACAAGGTCCACATGCCAACAGTATAAATCTATTCAATCAACTATCAGAGCTCCAGTCTGTAGGATTTAGCAGCATTTAGGGGTGTCGTTTAAGGTCACAAGCAACTAAATGCTCGTCTCACCCTACAGTGGCTGCTTAAAACACAAAAATAATGAAGGCCCTCCAGTTTGGACTCATGATGGAATCCATAGAAGAGATTCCGCTCCGTCTTTAGGAAGGCTCAATCTAAGGTGACAAAAATGATTATTATGTTCCTTTTCTGCCCATAAATCCTACACATTGGACCTTTAAAATCAAAATGCATTTATTTTCTTTCTTTAGCATATAGGTTTGGCAGTCTTCCAAGTTATCTGGAAAAAATCAATCAATCAATCACAGCTTCATCATCGCATTATTTTCGCATAGCTGTCCCACTGCCCCGGCAGTTTAATCGATTTGACAAGTCATTGATGACTTTATTGTGGTAGTATAAAGTCATCAATGACTTGTCAAATCATAAACTGCCAAGGCAGCGGCACAGCTACACGAAAAATAATGTATTTTGACTCAAAGTCACAGTGATGCCACATATTAACTCCTTAAACAGCCACTTTGGGTCAGAATTTATCAAATTCGTTTACCAGTTCAAAAGAAACAGTAGAGACGCAAGCTAATGGCATGTCAAGTTTGCAATCAGTCAGTATTTTTATACGAGTTAGCACTGAGACATAAAATACAGCAAGAAAATCAAGATGAGGGTCTTAATGCAACCAATGTCTAATTTTAGCCACAATCCTGCTGACCTACTCCAAGCCCTTCTACCACTGTGTTAAAGTCCAAAGATGTGAGGAAAAAAAGATGAGAACATGTGAAACAATTTTTGGTTATTAAAGTGCTCCGACACACACCTTCAATTAGCAGCAGTTTGTATATATATACACATATAAATGTGGTTCAGCAATCTTACAAATCAACCATTTAAAAATCACCCATTTTACAGTCATGAAAAATTCCCTCTAAACCAACTCAAATGGAAAAAAAAAGAAAAAAACTCTCTAGTTCTCTCAGTAGTTACTTCAAACTTGACCTCTGACTATGACAAAATTAGATTTTTTTTTAAAAATGGAAGAGAAATTAAGACAAAATAAAAACAAACTAAAAAGTAAAATAACATCATGCAGAATATCATCCATACTGTACTTTACATACATACAAAATTACATTTCTTTTTTTCATTTTTAAGAATATATTCTGTAAACACTGTTTTAGGTCCTTCAGGTGCATTTTTATCCACATTTCTGCTACGATCTGTATGTTTTCTGTATATAAAATAGTCCTAGGCTCCAGCTGTGGCACCTGCAGGCAATTTTTCTCCTTTATACTCGTCAACACACCCCCTCAACTTTCATACCAGCAGTCACATTTTCTACCCACTCCACGTTTAAACCACAGAAAGAGAAGAAACTAGAAGAATTGAGTGGAAGCTCTAAGTGATGTTTTTTCTTTTTTTGTGGGTTTTTTGAAAATGTGATGGTACTCATTTAACATTTTTAAGTACCCACATAGACCCCATCTTGATTTAAAATAAAAAAGGATGTAAAGGAATTAGGATAATAGAGAAAGGGACGAAGGGGGGTTAGCTGAGGACAGTAGACAAGGCTAGGTTTGAATATAGATAAGGCATAGCATGGGCAGAGGTTGGGAAGGTTTGGATTAGGAGTCCACACGTCGGGCAGATTCTTAGCTGTTTCAGTACGTGTTCAAGAAGGGGAGAAGGTGTTGTACTGGGCAGAGATGTTTGTGTAAGGTAGGGGAGGACTGTAGATGTGATTCAGAGTCCTTGGAGGAACTCCTGGAGCTGCCTGACGAGCTCTGTATCCACGGTCTCCATCAGGACCCCAAAGCCTTGGTCCCCCATCATGGCCTGCTGAGCCTTCAGCTTCTCATAGACAAACTGCTGGAGAGAAACGCTGTGCACCGGGTCCTCCAGGGCCAACTGAGGAGGGACAGAGAAAATTGAGAAATTACAGTTACGATTGTGTCTGGAGGGTCTCCAAGTCAGCTCTCTGAGAGAAAGATCATAGGTTACCAGAGATATTAAATGCACTGACGGTAAACGAGCTGCTCATATTCTTTATCACGAACTGTCCGTCAAAACTACTTTGTTTTCTTTAAGAGAAGGTGGGAGACTCGCAGCAAAGGGCCTTGGTTGGACCTGAACTGGGGCCTCTGCTGAGGACTCTACCATGTGAGTCTCCTCCTTCTCTACTGAGCAAATGCAGGCAGGATAAGTATTACGGCTTGATTCTTGGTTCTTCAATCTGTCAGTCTGGTTTTTGGAATTACCACTTTGCTTATTCTTCCTTGCAGATTTTGCTCATTTGAGTTGGGACATTTTCTGAGGGGGCTGGAGTTTGGTTTTGGCTGGGTCAGATTGAGCAGGTTTCATTTTGTGTGTGATAAAAGCTCAAAGTGTGCTTCCATATGAAGTATGACTGAAACTACGCTGATTTATACAAAATCCCCTAAAAATGTAATTTTCTCTGTTGGCAAATTAATGCAAAAGACATTGAAAAGGGATATTCAATCACTTTTGACAAAAAGAGAAGGAAAAGCAACCAGGACAAGTTACCATTTCCAACTCTGACAAATACAACACAAAACAAAACTTGCTCAAGAGACGATGATTCAGGATATGCACCTGCTGCCATTGATCTTATGCACAAGACAACACAGGAAAAAATAATCTGTAACAATAGAGTAAAAAAAGAGAGGAAAAGTTGGATGGCTGAGTAGAGCTGACACATTTCTGCAGGCAAAAACACTGTCATTTATTTTCCGTGGAGTGAAGCAGGGGCCGAGTCAAACACAATAGGATGGAAAAGTTTGAAAGCTGGCACTGTTTGCAAACAAATTAAAGAAAAATACGTGTACCAGCAAAACTTTCCTATCGACAGCACAGCAAACTGTTAAAGCTGGTTTGTGTTGAAAACAAATGTCTGTCCATGACTTTTCTTTTTTTAAATTATGGAAATGACATTTTCTGATGCACCCAGTTTCATGCACCCAGGCTTTTTAGCACCCACATACTGCAGCTTGATTCTGGCTGCCTCATATATTTGATTTGATTTCTCCACAGAATAATTATCATTATCATGTGAAGCCACTTGACCCTCCCTCCTTCGACCAAGCAGGTCAGTGTCCTGAACTAACACAAACTACCTCAGTGGGAGAGCCTTCTTTTCTGATCATAAACTAATCTTATATTTGGGCAAGCTTGTGCAGTCCCACAGGAGTCCCACAAACCCAAGGTAGAAAAAAAAGAACAAACTTTGGGTCCTTTGAGAAGTAGAATATTATAATGACAACTCCTGGTCTCTAGCCAATCATGGGAAAGAATACTTGTCATGCTAATTAGCTCTTTGTCATTGCAGTGCAATCAAACTGGTAAAGAGTGTCTGTTGGAGAGTGGCTTAATCGAAAAGCTGTCGTCTAACCTGCATAATTACCTTCAGCACAAGGACCTGCTAGAGAGGTGTGTGTGTGTGTGTGTGTGTGTGTCTATGAAAGCATGGCTGGAGCCCAATATATCCCTGTGATCCTCTTAAATATGTAATCTAACTAGGATAAAACAATGTTACACGTCTGCATGAATCACAACAAATTTGTTACCAGCTTAATGGAGAAACTGGCAATTTCTGCCTGTAGCTCCAGTGTGTAGTGTATCCACAAAACTATGTCCAATTAAAGGGGACATCATCTATACACAAGTCTACACAATGCTAGAAAAAAACAACATTAAAATAAAGAGACAAAAGTGTCTGCATGAATGAGCATTTCTGAGAGCGTTTGCAGAAGTTGTGAAAATTGACAAAGATTACATGAGAAACTAATCCAGCAGATGATGAGTGAGTTAAATTAAGAGGAAATGGCAAAATGTACACAGGATGTTAGGGGTAGACATGTGCTTAAAGGCAATTTGTCTCAGATAGCTGAGGACACCTGCTGTGCTGAGACTCAGAAACACAGCACTGACATAAATCAATGTGACGAGTGGAAGCATGATCCACTATCGTCCTCAGGGAAATACACAGGCAGACGAGAAGGGAAAGAACAAAAGAGGCATGAGGCAAGAAGAGCTGGGGATGTTTGATTGTTCAGCAGAGCAGAACCATGAAAAGGAACGTAAACAAAATGGCAACAAGGAGGGAAAGTACAGGCGCACTGACGATGGCGGGAAGGATGTCAGCAGGAGCTCGCGTGATGACGTCCCGGCAGAGAAAGAAAAAAACGACAAAAGCGAGGTGACGTGGGACGGACGCCTAGAGTGGGCAATCAGAGCTGTACCTCATTGTTCAGGACAGAGAGGAGCAGGAGGAGGAGGAGGAAAGAGAGGAGCGGGCACCAGGAGAGCAGAAAGATGAAGAGGAATAGATGAAATGACAGGACCCCCATTTCTAATGCAATCCCTGCAGCAGACAAAGTAACACGTCATTTACTGTAAAGACGTCACTGTTGTTTAAAATTGGCCTGCACCAGGGACATCGCATATATCCACATGTGTGCTGACCACACGTGTGCTGACAACCGCTTGCTGAATGACAAGCCAACACAAAGGCACTTTTGTATGAAAACCTAGCAACATGTTGCTTCTTTTACATCATTAAATCTGAGATTAAACAGCTGCCTTGAACTCACTGATTATCAATTTACAAAATCAACACAAGCACGCCTATTGGGAACCTATCGTCTTAACCTTCTGACCCCTCCAACGTGTTCTTTTATTGTTAAGTCCCTTTTCCTCACTGATCCATTTCTCTCACAGTCTTTTGCTATCCACACTCAGCTGCTCTTTTCAGTGAAGAAGCAGGTTTGCAGGAGGAGGACATAAAAGGGGAGCCAAGTCAGGCAGGCTGTAGTTAATGATGAAGCAACCTGCACTTTTTCAGCCTTTATCCCGTTATCCCGTGGTGCTTCGTCTCTCACTGCAAACACACAATTACGGTGTATGGATGTGTGTGCGAGGACACGTACAGTACACTCACTCACATGTGATGTAATGAGCTGTGGGGCTGTATGGTGTACTGAAGTGTAAACTAAGGACCGTATTGTGTAAGGATGCTGACAGTGTGGGGTTCAGAGGAATACACTGCAGGCAGATGTTAATTTCATCAGCTAATTTATGACACATCCACAGGCCTTGCCAGCCAGTTGCCTTCGGCAGTGCTGACTAGACTCACTAGCTGCTCTCCAATGGTCAATTTGACTCAAAGTATCATGTTTTTGTTTTTTTTTTCCCCAACACATGCAGTAATGGCTTCATGCTTATGTAAGAAGGTAAATCAAGGTTCTGTGTGAACATGTAAAGAGACTTTTTGACAGTTTTGTGTGTAGATTCTGGCTGTCCTGGTCAGTCAGGAGATTAAAAAAATTATACAGTTTGTGATTTTGAAAGACTTAATGCTGCCCGTCATTCTTATCACAATTATTAAGGACTTCTCTCTCTTCTTCTCTAACTACTAATGAACAATTTATTTTATAAAATGTCAAAAAGCCCTAAAAATAGCTTATTCTGTCAAATCAACAGATCTTTCAAGAATCTGCCAACACCTGTCCCTGTTTCAGCAGTCACATGGAGGTGCAACCATAACAGTAGCCTCTCTCTGACTTGGGTTTTCTTTATATGTACACAGTCGTTGTGCGTTTTTGACTGTCAAGACAAAAAAAAAAAAAAAAAAATCAAATCTGTGCGAGTTGGTGGAAAAGCCTTCAGGGATATCGAAGCTCTGATACAAGGTCAGCTCATGTCAACACACAGCAGTGCCTCAAGTGTTCTTCATCACTTGATTCAGACAGTAAATACTGACCTGATGTTACTTCTTAAAGAATGTACAAATCTCTACACGCATACAAAGCACCAATCCAATGTAATGATTAATGTTTCATAAAGTGAGATCCATGCTGTCTAGGATTTCTAATACTGTCTTGTAAATGTACATGTCTTTCTCACGCGCAAACCAGTTAATCAATAGCCTAATTGAATGACACCGTGACCTATAAAACCTGCTGCTGTCACGCATGGATGTCATGGTTACTATGGTGTCTTCATAATCATTTCTCCAGTGTTACTTGAGATAAAACAAATACTCGGTCAGGCTCTTTTTCCTGGGACATGAGGTGGATGAATCAATTAACTCTCTCTGAGATGTAATGTAAGGTTAATGTGGTGTAGCCAATTGCAGCATCTACTATACTGAATAACACCTCTACTCAAGACAGGTATTGTTATGTTGGGGGGAAAAAAGTAAGTGCATAAATTAAAATAAAAATTTGTGTACCAACATTTACAGCGAGCATGAAACTTATAAAGATAGAGTAAAAAGTAGCATACAATGGTGAAGTTTTTTAGGTCACCAATTTAATGCATTAGTTGGATGTCCAGAGCTTAATCCCATGGTGGTCGTTCATAAATGTTCTACATGTCTAAATTCTTTATTATCAGGCATGTTAAGCCTCTCCTCCTTGAAAAACTGACATTTCTGACAGTAAAAGAATTAACATGAATCAAAACAATATTAAACACAAAGCAACTCTAACACAAAAACTCCTCACCTTTGTTCATCAGAAAGCAGTTCCTGTCAGTTACATTTCTGTAACCTATAAATGTCTTTTACAGCAAAAGTATGCTTTCAGAATTAATGATCTAGGCGGTTGATGCTGATGGCTGATGCTCAGGAGGCGATGGAACAAAAGAAAGCCAAAACCAATATTGCGTCTTTACACATTCCATTAGAATACAAATATTTCAAGATTAAGGGAATTTTATGCCCCAAAAGTACAGGGAGGCTAGATGTCCAAGAGAAGTAACATCTGTGGATGTGTGTGGAAAAGATAGAGGCAACAGTAGGAGAAAGGGAGGATTGGAGGTACAATGAATAAAGAGAAGTGGATTTCCCTGTAGAGAGCATGTAGTTACACACTGAGTGGACTAAAAACAAGAGTGTGAAAAGATGACCAAGCGATGAATTGAAGGAGTGATCTGCATGGATCTAAGTAGTAGAGCTTGTCTGATTGTGCACAAACTAAATATTCCTGTCAAGGCAAAAAAAATGCAGGGGAAGCAAAGATCAGGCCTGTGTTGGCTTGAGGAAGAAGAGAAATGAGAGTGATGATGAGAGGAAAGAAGTGATGATGAGAGGAAAGGATAGAGGGAGAGTGACACAACCCCTGCTGCGGCTCAGAGATAAAGAGGCACTGGTCTTCATGCCTCGGAGAGAGTAGAAGATAAATGAGAGGCAGGATGAAAAGAGAGACAGATGACATGTGAAGAGAGTGGATGGGGTTTGGACGTTGCCTGGTGAGCACACAGGGAGAGAGAAAAAGCAGAGAGGACGAGAAGCAGGCGAGGTATGCTAAGAAGAAAATGGTAGTTATGACAATGATGATAATGATGATGATGATGTTGTTTGTGCCCATTGTGGTAAACGTCTGGCGGGTTTTACCTTACTCAAAATTCCCATTAAAATAAGCACAGGTTAAAGTTGTTCCATCTGTACTGATATTATTAAGACTGTCCTGAGGTTGCCAAACATTACTATGTGCTTGTATTTCTTCTGGCCACAGTTCTAACACAAACAACAGATCTTTAATTACATGCAGGGCTACTGTAAGTGTGTTATGTTGTCTGTATATTAAGCCTCTTGGTGCCAAATGCCTATAGAGAAACATAACTTGAGAACATACTGAGAAGAGTTTGTTTCCAAGAAATTATGTGTTGAAATGACTGATGACAAGATTTAAGACTGGCAGAGACACAATTATAGGCTAATAAATAACATAGGTCAGATAATTTCAGATAGGCTTTTAAAAGGGTATCATTGCATTTAATGCCTATCATGTCAAGTGACATCACATTGGCCCAGCCAATAGGCCAATGCTATGCATCATTAACTAGAGCTAGAATAGCTTGTCATAGCTGGACTCTCAGTTATGATGTCATGGTCATTTTTAATGTTCATAAATTAAATTAAGATAAAAAAAAAAAGCCCAACTATAACCTAAATGCTGTTCTGTAATTACTCCATCTATTTATCTTACATTAATCAGCATCTAGCCTGTTTAAAACCTTCTAGATTTCTAGACATTTCACCACTTTTCTAACTGTCCCTGCATACTCTCTATAACCATCACAGCTTCAACATTTGAGGTAGCAACATAAAGTAGAACCTCAGAGGTGTGAATCTGTAATAGCAAACATTGAAGAATCGCTGATGCAAAGTATTGTTCATAATCAGATATGCTTACACTTATGGAGGCATATGTAAGGACATTATGTCTGACAGTAAAAGTCTGTATATGTGTGTATGTGCTGGCAGAGCTGCACGGGCCTGGTGGGAATGGTTCAGATGAATATCAGAGTTTCATACTAATCCTATTTCCTCAGGGTTCTCTCCTACTACAACTCATGCAAATGTCAGCCAGCTACTGTTGTTCCAAGTTAAAACAGACAAGTCTAAATTTGATATATTTTCATCTATTTGCATGCTATATAAGCAGATATAGAAAGCCCTATATGAGTGCTTGCTTATGCTCATATCGCTCTTATTTTTAAAAGCAAGAGATCACACAACAATCTCTAACCTGCTATTCAAGCCTGATACAGCTATTAAAACATAACTTATTATTTTACAGTGTCTAATAAAAACTGTCAGATGATTTGTTATTCATGTACAGTTGGAGAGCAGTTCACCTTGCACTGCACATCACAGACTCTTTATGCCCATAAAACCAAAACATACTGTACAGTATCTTGTCCAAGGAACTTCTCAACTTGGGACCACTCATTCTTTCTCTCTCTCTCTCATGAAATGTAACACAGTCTCTTCAGCACAGTAATATGCTTCGTCACACTTAGAAGGATATTCTACATGCAGTGGATGCATGTTATGTCCAGGATGCATATTGAAATCAACAATTCGCACAAACCTTCAAGTGGTCAACAACTGCACATTCACAAGAGACACTAGATGATCTCACTTCTGTGCTTCTGACCACATCTCTAAGGGTAAGCTCAGTCACCATGTGGAAACTCATTTAGGCTGCATGCATCTGAGATCTTATTCTTTTGGTCACTGTTGACAGCTCATGTCCAAGGTGAAGGTTGAACTCCAGTCCCCAGTGCAATGAACCTCTGTGTCAGATTTGGAGGTGCTGTTTCACATCCTAACTGCTTCACACTCAGCTGCAAACTGCCCCAGTGTGTTCTGAAGGTCACTGGCTGGTGAAGCGGGACACATGAAGACAGATCAAACTCTCTCCACAACCACATCTGTCTGCCACTTTAGAGGCACTGGTCCCGAACTCCATGCAACACTTAAGAGACATGTCAGCCAATAATGTCAAGCACTCTGCAACTCAGGGTGAATCTTATCTACACCTGGCTCCTTGCCACGTAAGAACTTCTTGAACACCTCAGAGATATCTGCTAAGGATACGATTGAGGCTTTCCTCAAGTCTTCAAACACTGCCTCCTTCACAGAAGTTGTGGAGTAGCGTTCTTTCCACCCCTGGACAATATCCCCAGTCCAGTTCCACAGTTTTCCTCCCCCACTCAACACAGCTGAAGTCATGCCATCCTTTCCCTTCCTAAGTTAACTAATGGATCGCCAGAACGTCCTCAAGGGTAAACAAAAGAACATCTTGATGGCCTCTCATACTTGAGTTATCACTTTGCCGACTACCGAGGCCACAGCCCTTCTGGCCTCCTGGTAACATCTGCTGCTTCAAAGGATCCCATGAAAAAACAGACCTAAATGGCTTTCTTCTTCAGCCCTATGTTCACCCTCATCACTGGTATGCGCCAGTGAGTTCTTAGGTTGCTGCCAAGGACAGGAACCTTCAGACCACAACACCTAGCAACCGCTTTTACAATAGTAGTCCAAGTTGGATTACTGACACAGTTAAGAAGCACACTTTCAAGACATAAAAATATAAAATCAAAAGTTATCTATAGGAAGTGCAAGTTGTGATTAGTTCCATTAAGTCAAGAGTATATTACATAGTCACCACGGAAAGTATTGCCCAGTGCCGTTAAAAAGTTCCCATTATTGCACAACCCGTGTCCCTCGCCAGGGTTAGTAATCGGTGTTAACAATCCATGACTGCAGGGTTGGGTATCCAGGACCATACAGTGCTGGAGGGACTACATATGTTAGCCAGCCTCAGAATGCCTTGTGATCCCAAAATGGAGCTGGAAAGCGATGCTGAAGAGAGGCACGTCTGGACTACCTTGCTTAGCCTGTTGTCACCGTATCCAGGATAAGCAGAAGAAAATGGATGGATGGATGGACTGTACTTTAAAAAGCAAAACAAAAAACACAACAAAAAAACATCAGCCGGAGGTTTAAAGCAGCACACAATGAATGTTCTTTGAATAACACTGGGGTAATTTCTTCTCACTTAGAAATTCTGAGCTGTAAAAGACATAATAAAACTAATTTCACAGGCAAAGTAGTTCTCCCTTCGACCAGTAAACTGATCTTACTTAGTGAAATTGATGGAGTCCCCTATTATAATTAGTCTGATTACAGTAAGCACCATTACCCCCATAAGACTGGATTACAGGGCTTTTTAAGTTGTCTTGATTATAACTTAGATAAACATTTCTAAGATCACCACTCAAACAAATACAGCTTCATGGATATGTTTGGCAAATTAAATGCTGTGTGTATAAGTTACTAATTCTCTGTGGATAATTCAGACAGTCAGACAAGAATGATTTCCGTCACTGAAAGATGAAAACCAATGTTTCCCGTAGTGCTGCTTCATATTAAAAGTGTTTAAATGACATTTAATTTTTATTGTGAAGAAGTTACGGTAAATGAAACATGTTTGTGACTGAATTAGTGGAGCCACTTTGTTAATCTCAGCAGAATCACAAAGCAACAGGCACAGTGCTCAAAAAAAAAAAATGGTACAGTCTAAGATTGTACAAGTTGGCTAATGGGCATCTCCCTCCTGTGGTAAAGTAGCACTTCAACCTGATCTAAGTTCAAGACCTCTCTCAAAACTCGAGGGCCACTCTGAGATCACAGACCTCTGCATTTTGAGCAACTACATGTGATAGCTACCCCTGTAACTGGATCTTTCTTTGCTAATGATTTATCCATCCATAGAGTTTCATGAAAATTAAGCCAATAGTTTTTCCATATTTCTGCTGATAAATTAACATATTGAAAGGGAAACTTACCACCCTTGGCTGAGAAAATTAAGATGGCTATGTTTCCCAGGTGGGAGAGTCCAGAGCAGCAACTTAACCATAAATAAACAGGCTTTTGTTGGCCTCTCTGTTGGTGCATTTCAATTGTGTTTCACCTGATCTAAACACAGTATTGTTGGTGTACCCACATCCAACAATGATGTCACAATGTACTTACACTCTGGAGTACACTACTTTGGTTTCACCACTTTTTTGGCAGCACAATTTTAATCTCATCAAATCACATCTTTATTGTTTGTGCATTTGAGTGTTAAAAGAAAAGGAAGACAGAGAGAAACACCCCTTAAAATATGGACGGCTATTTGAATGACAACAATGACAGGAAATCACACAGTTGGATTCAGCAGAACAAAGAAAGAAAAAAAAATGGTTAAAAAAAAACTGGTAAAACCCAGCAGAGGGACCACCCATGTTTTTTTTTAAAACGTCCAATCTACCAACCAATGTTTTTTGGCAGATAGTAGCAGTAACATGAAGCAACAAGTTTCAACAAATTTTCCTTTGTTACGCTATTCCAGTGTTCGCTAGTCCTCCACAAACACTGAAAAATGCTTGTGTGGATGTTAAGTGTTTCAAGTTAATGAACAAAAAGGTTCAAAAGTATTCACATAAGTGTGGACATGGGCGAAATAACAAGTGGCTCCTAATCTGCACTGACCAAATAGAACATAAACCAAACAAGGTGAGACTGAACAGTCCGTGAGAGATAAGGTCATGTACATTCATCAGCGTTATTATACGTAGGGTTGAAGATTGATTAGCCATACAGAATAGACAGTACCATTCAATAGCCATCAAGACGGACATGAGCGGAATTTAAAAAGTATGAGATAAAGAAGGTCAGATCAACAGTTTTAGAGCAATAAGGGCAAGAACAGAGAGACGGATTACATAAACTGTCGCCCCCAAACACAGCCCTCTCTCCTTTTCTGCGGTTTCATTAGTTCATGGTCCCTTGACTTAGAGGGAGGATTAAAACTTGATTGCAGTAATTTTCCTCACTAAATGAGGCAGCACCAATTGTAATACCCTAATTAGTATTGTAGTAGAGGGCGTAAATGTAAGAGCCCTTTAGCGGTCTATCATAAGAGTGCATATTACCAAACATACACCCTTAAGTGTAGGAGTGTGTTGAGGCATGTACATACAAACACAAATACAGAAAACATGGAGGAGCAGTATATATGCCTTAAACAAGACCAGCCTCAAAAACTGAGCATTAGTGTTCAGAAGGACAGTATGTTGGGATGGTCTTGATAATTCTGTAAATTTTCAGCTTTTTTTTTTTTTTAACATGAATTCCCTCACAGTGCTCTAGTGGATTGAGAGATTGGCGGCGACTGGGGCTATGAGCGAACAAGCTGGGTCTAAACAGCAATACACAACATCCTGCTCAAAATCTGCTGTGCCATCTGGCAGGCACCGAAAGACCAATTCATGCATGTGTAAGGTGGGCTTCAGAAGTGGAACGATGCTGTCAGCAGCTTCTGCAGCATGGATCTTTTGAAAGTGTAATAGTTACAAGGCGGGAATGCACAGCAAAAGGGAAGTACTCAAACTGAGAAAAAGTATCCTCAGGACCATTTTAAATCCTTGGTGAAATGAAGGTGACTGAGTGTATTGGCCTAAGAAGAGATGTTCCAATATCTTTCACAATTCAGATTGTTTTTTTCTTTTAGACCAACAAGATTTTTTTTTATTTAATTCACCACCCCTGGGGTGCCCTCTTATAAGGCTTTCAGAAGACATGAATAACTCAAAAAATCTCAAAAATTTAAGCATGGTCTTTCAGGTATCATCAGTCAGTCGTTGGTGTCTATATTAACCCAATACAAGTCTCTCTAGAAAAGGTCTCTTATGTGTTGGCTTGCTGCTGTTTATGATTTCAAAATGGTGATGAGTGTTTCATATATGTTTATGAAATAATCTATTTCATTTATTAACATTATTATGCTGATTGACATTTGGTGGCAGCCAAAGCCAAGAAACAACTTGTTGCAAAGTGCCAAAAAAGGGAAGAGGAAGACTGCACACTAGCGAACAGGGAAATAAATAATACAATTAAATAAAAATCATCTGTCATGTTTTATCAGGAAGGAAATGCATTCAACATGTTTGTTAGACCAAAGGATTATTATTTTTGTCCATGTCAAAATACAAAAACCCCCTCCACAACTGACTTTTTTCTGGTGCAACAGTGATCTAAGAAGTGTTAAATTCCATGAGCCAGTCAGATCTGAAAAACTAGTTCATAAGCAGCTGAAGGCTTTCAGTGTACCACCTCAGGTCAAAGACTGCATTAAGGATTCAACAATGCTGGTGACCAAAACACTTCATGTCAGATAGAGAATGTGTGCTTGCTCACATATTGCCAAATCTGAAGTCATGACACAGTCTGTGAAACCCCATATGTATAATTTTGATGGCTTTTATGGATCAAGTTCTGAAGAGGCAATAAAAAAGGAAGAAAAAAGATATGAGGATTTTGTTGCCTTGAGTTCCTTCACTTCCGTGCAACATGCTGTGAAGGCATATTTGGTGGGTGGCACACTGTGTTCAGTGAGGGTTGCTAGCTGTAAAGTTCCTCTGCTCTCTCTCGACAACTTCAACAACTACTAATAAAAATGAAAAGGTGAATCAAATGCATGCACAGACTCAAGTAGAAACTGTGCAAGTCTGACCTCAACTTATTATTTAGTATCTCACCAAATGTTACGCTTCGTAGTTTTGATCTATTGGATCCATCTGTCTGTTGGACAGAATTATTCTGTCTGAAAAAGCCAGACTCTAAACTAAATAATCCAATGTTGTCTAAAGTGTGAAAAGTAATCTTCAAAGTTAAGATAAAGTTTTTTGATTGCCTGCAACACTAAGCTGGTTTGCTCACAATGGCATACTGATGGTATTGTAAACAAAATCAAGAGAACACTGCACGCTTGGACTCCCTCTTCTGATAATACTGTTCAGCTGCCAGGAATGTGCCAAGGGCTGATGTACTGTAGATAAACATTTGCTCTACTTGATTAATTAATCCACCTGTCCCGAGCAGAGACAAATACGTTAATCATTTTATCACTTGTCTGACAAGCTTTCAATTTGACTGAATAGGGCTGAGGGCGAGAAAAAAGTAGCCAGAGTCATTTTTTTCTCAGCTCTTCCAACAACCAATCAAAACCACAGAGATTAGTTTCAACTGTAATGAGCCACACGCTGAATGAATACGCTTCACACTGGTAATTAAGATGCATTAAGATCAATTTAACAACTGAGTTGTCAGACTAAGGTTCAATTATTCTCATTACTTGAATAAGACTAATTAACTCACAGTAAATCCTAAGAGCTGACAGGTGAAAATCCTACACACACTTTTGGCTGCATTATCATCTGATCTGCACAGCTGCAAAATTAACACAAAGACAGGAAGACGTGTAATAAGGCAAAGTGATTTAGCATTCCCTGTGGTGCATGCTTTACATTTTAATATCTGGCTGCTCTTTATAACAGCAGGTTGCAGTCTTGGTAAGATGCCGATGGGCAGAGCTGTGATGGAATTAAATGAGCTCAATAGACTCAATGTACTACTTCAGAGTGACAAAAGTATAATTGTCCACTGACTAAATGAAAAGAGGCATCGTTACTTTCTGATTTCTCCAGGGTTGGAAGTTGTTCTGAATATATGTCAAAAAATATAACATAGCTCTCATAGTTTATAAGACATTTTAATACAGAAATGTTAAATATTTTTTTATTGAAGGGTACAGAGCAATTGCTAATGCTATTAATTAAAACAGTTAATTCTGTGCTATGACGAGTATAAACTTCTGCTGTTACAAAGTCTAAATCACCATGAAGGAAAAAAATCTGTCATGTCTGAAAATACAACATCGTAATTTGCACTTACTTTGTTTTAAAACCAAACCAATCTGAAGATTTGCTTGAATCTTGACACTGAAATCTATATTCTTTAAATGATGATGACAGACCTGTATGATTTCAGGACACAAGCTTCAAAGTCCACTCATGTAATATATACAGCATCTCTGTATAATGTGTATGATTTACCTGCTGTGGTTAACTTTTAGTTTATTCTAATAACCTGCAACTCCCGGTGCTTGCATGGACAAATGGCTGTAAAGCTGAGAAGTGACAGAGATGGAAACTAATTTTGATAGCTCAGTCCGCCTTAGGCAGCACAAAGGCAAATCTTTATATCTTGTGCTGCAAAATAACACTGTCAGAGAGGTCTGTTATTCAAGAAAACCAAATTATGCTGACACTGATGGTCTGCTTGAGACTAGGAGCAATAATAAAGCAAGAATGGCAAGTCTTCATTGCTAATGCTTTGTGTTGCCCAGAGTGAATTGATAACACAGCGAAACTCATTTCCTATAAATGTATACCTCCCGAGGATCTCTGGACTCAGTATGTTTATTAACATGAATAATGAAAAACTGCTGAAACAATTTCAGGATTAATCGACAGTTCATCAAAGCATCAAATATTATTTTCAGTTCACTCTGAGCTATGACAGCCACTGGGTAACAATGTAATAGATATCATTTTCCATAATTTCCTTTATTAAACATCAAAGCATGTGCGTTTAATATAATTGTCGTTTAAGGGAGCTAATTCTTATTTTACTCCTAATCATCACAAAATAATGAAAATGAAGGGATAATTTGATGACTCATAATAAGCGCTGAAGTAATGTTTCCCATTCACTCTGATCATGAACAGCCACAGGGCAACAATGTGATAGTAGGATTTTTTTTATCGTCCTCTTCTCAATTTTCAAGGCATGCACATTAAATGGGATGCCCTTTCAAAGCCCCCTTCAATCAGCAAAAGTTTAACTGGAGTAGATCCTCTGATTGGAATATTTACATGAGCCTCATTTAAAATACAGGGGGAAAGTATTTGCTGTCCTCAACTTGGCTACTGAATAGATTATAGTTATTCTGATATCAATCAAAACCTGTAGCTGATTGTATTTTGTTAGAACATAAAGTAAAATATGTTGGAAGCAAGTATCCAATACAAAGCAGAGTGTAAGTTGAATATTTGCTTTCCAACACATTTGCTGATTTCAGGCATATTGTTACAGAAAAAGGGTCTATATAATTTCTAATTTTCTTTCATTCTTGTCTTAATAAACACACACATTCCTGCAACTATAAGTCCAAGAAATTTTTAGTCTGAGCTGCAGCCAACTTCTTCTGCTCTCAGAATCACCATATGTTTAGTGTACAGACTTTTTCTTAATTTGAAAATTAGCACCATTAAAATCTGAAAACAACTGTTCTGTGGGCCTAATGTTTCTGATGCTATCATAGGTACCACTATTACTGTTACCAATGGCTGCATGACGCACTTCTGAAAACCAATTCATTAGGCTAATAGCCTGGAACAAAAAACTCATCAGTTACACATCCTGAGCAAATGCTATAAATGACTAAACCAAGCATTCTGTTTAAATAAATCGAAACTACTTAAACAATAAACAGAGTACACCATATGGGCCTTGTAAAATGAGGGTATGTCGCTGGGAAACATCCATACAGCTGTGATATAATATACCATAAAGAAGCTGTGTGCCAAGACTTGGAATTGCAGAGTGAGTGAGGCTTCTTGGGCGAGAAGAGAGAGAATGGGGGAAAAAACGGAAATTGCTGTTACAAAGGTAAATTTATTAAGCAGTTTGGGTCACTGTGACTGCAAGACCTGCAAACTATGCTGCAAAATGCTGTGTGTGATGCTAGTGTAATGATACATGTTGGGCTGGGTGCAGCATCAAAACCTTGACATTGCTGTACAACTTCAGACTGAAAGGATAATTCTGTGCACATTAACATCAACACAGCCCTTCCTTAAAAAAAACTACCACTGAGTGTAAGAGTTGTTAATGTGAGTAGTGTGTTGGGGTGGAGATTCAGCTTGGTGGTTTCTAGCTATGCAAAATGTTTTGGATATATGTGCAACATTTGGACTCAACAGTAAGGTGTCTTTTTACAAAAACCAGCATGCATAATTTATAGACCTGGCTGTCTACGCCATTCATTTGTTTTCATTTTTTTTTTTAACTGGAAAGAGTCCCCAATGGAAAGAAGAACAAGGTGTGGGGAGTTATTGAAGAAACGGCGAACATTGTATTTGAAATGACATGCTGCTATTGAGTTCTTGAGAAATGTAATTTTTCAGCGCTTTTTTCCACTTTTTTTTCCAATATTTTGCAATATTTCGACAAGATAAACAAAAATCTATAACTATCTGCATAGCTGTTTATTATCTATTATCAATTCATATCTTCCTATTCAATCAATAGAGACCTAGCTTACATATAGGTAGCGTAAACCAAGATGCACTAGAGAAGTGTGAATTTGGTGCATGTTTGGTCATGATTTAATACATGATACCGTTATACAGCCTCCATCACTATTCAATGATCACATTTAGTGACCCACCCCCTCATTACATCCCATTTCTCCTGTGCAATTGTGTGTAATGGGGCACCTTTGTCTTCTATTTTTATGTTGGAGACTAATCAGTCATTGGCAACTACTCACACAAAGGCTGCACAATAACCTCTATTTGTTGTGCATGTCCTTTAGTGTAAAATAAAGGAGAGCAAAATAGGCGCGAATGGATGTGTGCCATCCACCACAGCACAACAGACGGAGCCCTTGTCATTAGTACCCAGTGGAGAGAGTCTTTGATGTCGCCTATCCTTCTTCTTGTTTGATGGTGCTGGCCTTGTAGATGAAGCACAAGAATCAAATGATGCATTGTGTACCGCAGCCCAAACACAGCATCAGTTAGCCTGGAACACTCAGATCAAAGTGAGGGACCCTTACAAATCCCAGACAAGATAGAGTGGAACAGTCAACAGCTTCCAAAACACAAAACAAACTCACCCTTCATGCGCAGAGAAACATGACAAGTTGAATTTAGCAACAAATCAGAAGAGGGTAGCAGGGGTGAGGCAGCTTTTCCTCCCAGAGAGACTATGGATCTTGGAGCTGAATACATCCTCTGAATGGAATAATAGATCAAAAGTAACGCTGACCGGATATTGGAAGGCAAAGATACCACAAACAGTTAAAGCCAAACCATTTAGAGTTCCTGCATTTGAACTGTTATCATGGCTAATAGAAAAAGTAGTCATAACTTTCATAGACAAGGTCAACTGTGGTGCTTACTTACAAATGCACATCAGACTGTTAAATGCTAGAGGGACACGCTGACACCACCGGAATTCAACAGGATTTCAAAGATAGCCGTTTGCAGCCCTTTTCTGAACCGGAGACGGATGGTTGAATGACCATGTCACTTCTGGGCACGTAACCAAAAGGATACTTTGCCCTCTGCTTAATATGTAGACCGTAAAGGCCTTCGATAACATCTTCTGTTTGAATTCAGAGGTTTCACTTGGAATTCAAATGAGGTTTCACTTGGAAACTGAAGCACTTTCAGAGTCAAAGACTCACTGCAAGATATGAGGAGCTTATAGGGTATGTCAGGACAGAGTTCTACAGACATTTTTCCTTCCTATTTATGGAATATTAGACACCCAAATCATCAAATACTGCACACATCTACTTATGTATACACCACTGCATGGGTAGGTTCTAGTCTGTGAAGCTAGTGTTGGCTCAGATGCCTAAAAGAGGAATTCCACACTACATTATACACATTTTTTGGCCAGCAATATATACATCCTCTATGGAGAGACGGTGTTGTACATAAACAAGATTTATTGCTCTTCACTGGTAGTAACACAACACATCAGCCTGCTGACAACTGTGCTATATTTAGAGCTTAACAAGATATTTAGTGCTGATGAACAGTAAGGCCGACCTTGAGACACAGCGTGGCTATGTCTCTGTGCTGATACTCCCTGACAGACACAGATAACCTCTCTTAGTATAACTGCTAGCCAAGCTACACCACAAGAACCTACACAGTGCCTTGCTCAACAAGCCATAAAAGTCCTTATTGAGACTGAAAACTCCACCGTAGAGAGACAGAAGTTCCTCATGGTTGGTTAGCTCTGACTGACAGTTCTACATCACTGTCCATGCAACACCAACCGTTGGTCAATGTCTCTACAACTCTTGTACCACACATACCATGTAGCACATACCGTGTTCAGTACAACGCTGCCAACAGTTTCATTTAATGGTTGTCATTCATCATTAGCTTTAACACTGTCATACATGACTGACTGGAATTAACCAGAAGGGCCATCTGTCATTATAAAAGTACAGATGATGTCAATTTTGACTGTCGGGGGATTATGCTTTTTAACTAAATAATGTCTGTTACACTTCTGTGCCGTCTAAATGATAGCTAACCTATAGCTTAATTAAGATAATTTAACTATTACTATCTCAAAAAAGCCCCCCCGAAACTTTTTAAAAATTGTAATTAAATATTTTTTTCCTTTTCATGGACTAATACTGGAGAAACATTAGACTGCAGTAAAAATGGGTCATTTTGTGCACAAGCCGGTGATAAACTCCCTCATTTAGGATACAAACATGTATCATATGACTGCCTATACTGCTGTGAAAAAATCTCACTGACACACACGACACATTTAAGTCAGCGAGGTTGTAATTAAGACATTAATTACAAATGCAAATTGCTCATTTTTATTACCGCCTTTGCAGCACGAAATGCCACTTAATTTCTATCAAAGTCAACAAAAGAGTTTCTTGTTTTTCTAAAGACCATTTTAATACAAAGTACATGCATATGCAATAAGATACATTTGCAACTTTAAAAGTTCGAGGTCACAGCCTTTAAAAAGCTTTACCCTGGAAACATTCAAGTTAGAGTTGTTTGCTGAGAGAGTTGTGAGCTGCAGTGCAGTCACTGTCGTCTGAAGAGCAAATTATCTTGCACAGTATTTACGAGATACAAGAGAAGCCAGACAAGGTAATAACTGTCGGTGGGGAAAAGATCTCAGAGGTCAAACTGTACATACACTAAATTAAAAGAGAACGAAAGCAAAAAGAGCTAACAGCTAGGAACTTAAATAGTGAGTGGTGAGGAAAAGAATCTGTGTAATATAAGGACCAGTAAGCTTGGTAATTTATCCTTTTTCCTGGTATCCACTCTATTCATCCGTTGTGCCGTTTTGTCTGGTTGAATTAGATTTTGCAGCACCCGTGTGGGCACCTGCAATCTTGCATAATCATACAAATATCACCTGCAGGGAGGCACACTGTGATGAGACTGCTTGATGAAAGGAGGCTTCACAAGTAGACTGTGAGAAGGTAAGATGAGGACAGCCGGGGGGAGCATACCAGAAAGTAAAGGGAAGGTGGTGACAATGTGTGCAGTGTGTGTACATATGTGACTTCAGCTTTAGCTTCAGTCGCCCTTTCCTGAGCTTTCAATCTCATCACAAGATCTTCTTCAGCAGATGAGGGTGTCATGTCCAACAACTGGGCAAACTCCATCTGCATTAGTAATACCATGGTAACTAAAATTATTGACTGGTTATTAATATGGTGACAACACTAGTTTCACCAGATCCACTCGTAGGGGTGTCACAATTTTGAAATCGGAAGTGGAATCTGATGTGAATGCAGCACATCAGTCCGGCTCTAATCAACAACGTTGTCTTTTCTCTCTCAAAGTACCTTTCAAAGCAACACAGACAACAAGTAAGTAAGTTATTATTCACATGCTCAGTCAGGAAGTCATAACTATCCAACACACCTGCCCCCACAGGGACTCTGATTCAAAGAGCAGTACTGTGCAAAAAGTGAATCCAACTTTATCTATTTGGTATTGCTTCAGCTCCCAGCCTAACTCAAGCTTCTTCAATCCCAGAGAGGTGACATTTTATGTCTCAAGTGACAGTTTTTAGACCCACTGCCTTGACTGGCAATGCAGCAGACCCAAAGAACTAACCTTGCAGATGGTGGGTATACAAGACAGCTTCTGATGAAACTTGGTTGAACAATGGTTGCCTGCTATTGAGTGCAAGTACACTTGTAAATATTATACTATTATCGACAAGAAAGTGCACATAGTTTCTCGCCTGCTCCGTCAGACAAGCACAAACATACACATTTTTATTCACATCAATGCTTTACACTGTCAAGCTCACACCTACCAAGGAGAGAGGCCATGTGAGAGCCAAACGGGAAACAGGAAATGCCACTAGATTCCTCCCTCATTAACTCTCTCCTCAAACTGAGAACCGCTTCATGTGGGCACACCCGTCACCCGCACACATGCATTCAAGCACACACACCCACATGCATTAAGAAGCAGAGAGAGGTGCGACTTTAAGTCTCTGCTTTTCAATTCCCTTGAGCAAAAAAGTCTGGGTCTGGGCTGAGGTGATAAGTGCACTGGGATACCGCCCAGCAAATATACACACACTGACACATAGAAAAGAAAAGTCACACAAAGTCACACTAGAAAGTCAAAGCATCTTCCTCACTCATTCATCCAATGAATTTGTGTATGAATCTAATTTTGCTGTGGAACCTATTTGTAGAAGACCACACACAACAACATAATTAAAGAATATGTTTACAATGTAAAGTAGTAGCAATTTCTGAGCATCCACAGTGTGACAAGGAAGCAGAGGAAAGCATCATAATATGTAATACATGCTCATGCATCACTGTACTGTATAATTAGTATACATCACACACCTGGAGCCATTTATAGGTCCTCAACAACATCCATGCTTAACGAAAGTGACTCGAAGCATGTCACAATGACACAAGCATGTGTCCACAGGCTGTACTTAAAAGTGATTATGTGGTGCTCAGCATGAAAAGCTGTAGCAAACATTGAAGCTGAAAGGTGGCTCTGAATAGGCACTTGACTAACAGGTGTATGAAGTGACCACCTTTTTTCTGTGCTTACTGGAGAAATGGTTGTTTTTCTAGGCTCTAACTCATGTGGTTTATTTTTGTTGAGTGTTTTAATCTTTCTGTAGTGGCGGTGTAGCATAAAGGATACCACAAAGGAAGGGGACTATTTTTGTGATCACAGCACAGAGAGAAAGACATTTCAGTGAAATGATCAGAAAGCATTACATTATTGAAGCAATTTGTGCAAAATCTAAAATGAGAATGGAACAACAACAAAAAAGGCTTTCATGATTGCAAAATTAGATCTCAACTCTGTGTGTGTGTGTGTGTGTGTGACTGACCATTTTTTTCCTCTTGTCCTGCTCAGTTGGTGGCTCCTCATCATCACTAAGCTTTGGCTCCTCAAAATGGCTCATCAGCATGCAGCTGCAAAGACAATAATATTCAACTCAATATTAATAACCACGCAAAAATCTGCACAGTAGGAGACAATTTCAGAAATGGCAGCACACAGACACACAGACACACAGACACACACACACACACACACACACACACACACACAAACACAAAAGGCTGAACCCTCTGGCACTCTAGTTCACAGCTCTGCCTGCTACTCATATTGGTTCATCTGCATGCACGAAGAATTAAAAGCAAAACCTTTATGCTCCAAAGAATGTGTGCAGTATTTTCATTTCTTTTATCCTTGTTACTTAATCCTTATTGTGAGTCACGATAGGGTAGTGGGGGTCTTGAATGTCACATTTTGTGACTTTGACCAGCAGCATTTGATAACTCGTGATCAGAAATTTTAACAAAATTCTACCCAAACTTCAATATATGACATTTAAACTAAAATATGGTTCACACCGTATCCATCTTCAAACTCAGGTCTTTATTGTGATCTCAACTACATAACTATCTACTAGCTTCTTCTTAGACAGTTGCGATGCTACCACGCTGACAAAAATATGTCCACCGACAGACAGACAAATACATATTAACACCTGACAAAGTACTCAAAACCGCTTCTGCGATAGTTTCTGATAAAATACAGTATGCGTCTCCAGGATCACATCTTGCCATAAAGGTGAAAACATTACCAGCCCTTGCTGTCATTGCTTGTAAATATAATGAGCCAACAAAGAATTATAACCTGCATCTGCAGCCCTGGCTTTAGAGATCTTACAGCGAATTTGATCATTCTCACTGATCTCATATCAATGTGTTTGGATGTTTCTGTGCAGGCTGCAGTTTCCAGTAGCCAAACAGCAGACAGATACAGTTAGAGACCAGCTGGTGATAATACTGAGGCTTTTAGCAGCTTAAGAGCCAGGTATGTCCCTCTGCAGTTGTTAAGCCAAAACAGAGCTAAGAGATGGTGAATGTTAGACATTCATCAAGTGGCCTAAATCACAACTCCAAATGAATGAAAACATTATAAAATATCTACTTCCTTTTTAAAACTTCTACAGCTTTAACTATGTTGAACTATAACTTGTACAGTTAAGTACAGTACAAAAACACATTTAAGCTTTCTTTTGTAGTCGTCAATGGATGGCGATTGAGTTTCTACAATAGCAGTGGAGTGCAATGTTGAATTTGCTTGCCAACTGGCATGTTGCTTCACTGAATTTATCCATGGCAGCAATGTGTTTCATTCTTATTCCACACCGCGCAACAACAATTCTGAACCACTTATGACAACAGATGAATAAAAGGAAAGTCTGTTCATTTGAAACTTTATTTAATTCTTAAATAAAGGCAGCAAAATTACACTACCCACTGCGGTCTGTCTCAGTTGATCGCATTTACAAAATAGCAAATAAAACTCGGAGGAAATGTGCATTGACAAATATGTTTTTTGTCCATTTTAAAGCACAACAGGGAACCAAAACAATTCAACACATCACTGGCAAATAAAGAAAGATTTACGCTAACCCCTTGTACCCATCTTTTCAGTTCATTTCACACTGGCACATCTTAGGAGGGTGCCAAGTGTTTTCGACAGCAGAGAAAAGGCTTCTGCGTGTAGGTTAACATTTGCTAAGAAGTGAGCACCATGCTACTGGGACAGAGAGCCAGAGGGGAGAGTGATGGAGCCCAAGGGGAGGCCGTGGTTAGAGTCTCCTTCCACAGTGAGCAAGTATTTTCTGGCCCATTTCACAGGCCATCATTTTCTAAGAGAAATGTGTCCTGTCCAACACTCCTGCTTAGCCTCCTCCAGCACACCATCATGATGCATGAGTGAGGGATTACTTTTACATCATTAATTTTAAAACTTTCTTTAGAGGTTTGTTTTTGATAAATTCAAGCTCCAGCAGCAAATCTGTAGTTACAACAGCTTCAAGTGCTTTCAAAACACATATTTCAACCTCTGTTTCATCATACACAAATGTTTATGAACTTCATTCAGTCATGAAAGCACTGATTGGAAAGTTTCAACTTTAGGATTTAGAAGTATTCATGCATTTGGTTTTTTTTGTTTTCGATCAGAACCCCAATTCCTTGTGTAAGACGTAAATAAAATGGTATGCAATCATCTGCAAATGTACTGTTTACAGTAAACAAATACAAAGTATTCCTGAGCATTTTGTGTTGCCCCAGTACTAACTTATTTGAGAAGTGTTGCAGCATCAGTTCAGAAAAAGCATATATTCAAGTTCATTCAATATATATTTACTCTGTATTGTTTTTAATTGTGTTTAACAAATCCTCACACAATGTCTTATGATTTGCACACCATCCCGACTGTTTTGGACTCGGGCTTGTACAAAGACACATGCATACTTACTCTTTGAATGTGCCTGTTTCGGGATCTTCTGTCATTACATCGTGCAGCGCCTCCACGCAGATGTTGATGATGCCACAGAACTTGTCCTGGATCACACTGGTAACACAAAGACAGGGCAGATTCATTACTCATGTATTCATTAGTTCAACAGCTGTGTGTTTGTGAGATACACAGAGATGGGTATTTGTCCAAAGGACCAAATGGTCATCGAGAGCATCAGAAACTCCACAGAAAGCAACAGACGAGGTTAAATCCTGGCAACACTGAAAGTGATAAATTGTCTGTCAAAGAAACATATGGCCATCCAGAGAAAAGGGTATGCAATCCATCAACGCACGTCATAGAACACATGTCCAGATTGTTCTGTCTTTATGCATCGCACCCTCACCATTTCACCTTTAGCGCTTGGGTTCAATACACCAGATAGAACGATTTTACTACAAAAGAGTGAGAAGGAAATAAAACAAAAAAGCCAGAATTGTCTTGTGGGTAATAACGTAATGAAAACATTTGTTGTTCTGTTTTATGATCCTACAAAATACATGTTCGAAATCCTCTGATAAATCATAAGGGTGATTTTCCAGCTGTTAAGGCACTTGTATTGTCTCTAAGCACACATTCAAGTATGAAAAATAAAAAAAATCAACAATCAGTTTTGTCTTAGCACACAGCCTTATAAACTGAATGGGCTATGTGCCACAGATGAAGCATTATAGTCTAGGCTTGCGGGCTTCCTTTACCTGAGAACTTTAAAACATGCCAGCTCACAATATCTGCCACCGAAAGCTTGGGGACATGCATTGATGAATTATATGAGTCATTCTTTGAAAGCACTGGAAAGGAAGTAGGTTTTCCCATGTCAATCAGAATAAAAAGCAGGGAGAGAAAAGAATACAAAGGCACAAAGAGTGAGTATGTGTGGGTGTGGGCACTGATGCATCAAAGGGTCTGTCACTTCAACTACTTGGCTAGGTAGACCCCAGGCAATGCAGCATAAAGCTCACTGAGCAAAAAATGGCAAAAAATGCAAAATCGGTGCATGATAGACACATACCCAGACAGTTAGACTTGTCTCTTATTTTTTATGACTGAGAACTGCAACCTTAATATATACTCATGCTTTTAAATATTGCCATGACGACTGAAATAATGTGGAATCTGAGCTACAGCGATAGAGGATCCAATCCAGTCAACATGTGACCGTGCACTACAATCCTATTTTCTACACTGTCATTTGAGAAAATGTCTCCAACCTACTTGGAAAATGTACGTGTACATACCAACACTCAAACACACAAGTATAATGAAGTCCCAGGATGAAAGACAATTAAAAAAGGAAATAGTATACTTAAGGCTAATAAATACTGAGGCCAGTTTTTGATTTGATTTTCACTTAGTAGCATTTCACTACTAATATCCTAGGAGAATAAAATACACCAATGACCACTTTGCCCTGGATTTCTTAATAATGGTCCCAAATTGGCAGCCATAGCAACAACAGGATGCAGGCATCGTATTAAAGATCCCCTGTCACATTTAGAAATGTCTGTCAATTCTAATTCTATCCAGCCCAACACCTCTCCAGAGATTACTTTCTAATGGCTGACTAGTGCTGCTGCTTCGTGCCTGCCATTCAAATCAACACAAGTGGAAACCTGATCTGAAAGCTGACTGGCTGTGTGTGGAGATAAACTCATCGCAGCAACAAAATCCTCATTGGAATGAAGTCTCTTTATATCATCCTGACTCCATAAACAAAAAGGAGGCTGCAGTGAAGCAGTGACCAGTGAAGACTGTGCACATGAGCCCTGTTCAGACCTGGTATTAACATCTGTCCTGAGCAATCTGATCACAGGTGGCCAGCTCTAAGTACAGGTGTGAATGTCCCCCGTGATGCATTGAGGTTGCAAGTGATATCCTATCACTCAGACCACATTCAGAGGTGTTCTGGGTGGACATGTGATGAAATTCTTCGAGCAGGAGGACCGCCTGCTCAACTGATGTCCTTCATCAAAACACGTCCTGTCTTCACATCCTTTCCTTGTCTATGTCTTGCTTACCTCCTACAGTGTCTCCCAAGTGCTTCTTCTCCCAACATTTAGCAGCTTTTTGGACACACCGTTTCAACTGATTTCACCACTGACATCACATTTATAGGGATAAAGGATTTCCCATTTCCTGTTTATAGTTTTGTAGTTAGGAAAAACTCTATAAACTTTGTGAAATGTTGCCAATGACAAACTCTTGATTATTTGGGCCTTTTGGGAAGTTTAGCAAATGCTTCACTACAAGTTTTCCTTTTTTGTGTAGAAAACATTTGATCTGTTTGTTAATTTATTTAAATATAGAGCAAGGAAGTAAGGTCGATCACAAGTGGTCTTTAGAGACCTGTGTCAGGACACACTTCAATTCCAGGTGTGAACTGACATACTTCCAGCTGTTCACTTGTGATAGGATCACTCAGAAGGTATTTGAACACTGCCAAACTGACATTTTAATGCGGAATTTCTTCACCACAGCACATTTATCCAAAACTCAGTGTGTTATTTCCACAGCAATTATATTTTTCAGCATTTTAGTCACAGACCTTTTACTGTGTTTAGAAGCAATTACAGTTTAATGGCCTATGATAAAAAAAATCTTCTCTAGTTGGAGAGCCAGTGCCACACTGCTATAATACTATGTCTTGACTCTTGGAAAAAGGCACATATACTCAATGTTCCAGCCGAGTTTGGTGCAAATGGATTTCAAATAAGCATCACTGATTACATTTGATGCTGTTGAGGATCATTGATTGGGATCATTAGATAAAACTCTAAATAGCCTAAGTGCTTTGGTTGCGGAAGTTGTGTGTCATTCATGCAAGGACTAAAGAAAATGTGAAACTTCAAAGTTGCTACAACAGTTGCATTAACAGATTGAAACCATTGGGTATGCACCTGCAGTTTTTGCAGTTACCAATTACGTTAGGAAAGTACACAGACAGAAAATGAAAACCAATCATAATATATAATCAATTGTCATTTCCTAAAAACATATGTCAATAGAAACAATTAAAGGCAAGGACTTGCCTCATGGAGGCAAGTTTGATTTATTAAAAATAATTTACTTATAAGAAAGAGTAATGCACTCATGTTTGCATTCATGTGTGTATGCTACTGCCAGGTTTACATTTAAATCTTTATGTGAGGAGTGACACTGTTTCATTTCAACCTTGTGGTGCCAGAGTGGCAAAAAGGGAAGCTACCAGCGCAAATACCAAAGTCTAAATTAAATATAAAAAAATACTCAAAACTTTTGATGGGGGGAAAAGTACTCATCATATGCAAAACAGAATATCTAATTCCTCTGAACATGAGGTACCATCACTGAGAAAACACTGTTATTATGATGATTACAAACGCTGTAAGGAGCGTGGGAGATGCAGATGCACGGAAGAAAGATGTGCATATATTGATTCATTAGGGTCCTTGGCATTGTTGAGTATTGACATTTCTGAACAGAAGCTTTACCTACGAACAGTCAGCTGTCAGTGATGATGAACTGGGACTGAGAAAGGAATGGCTGAATAAGAGGTTCTGATGATTAAAGCAGTCTTCTGTGAAAATGACCTCCTGGCTGTGCATGTTAAACACAAAATGAAACATAAGTGGCATTACTTTGCACAAAAGTTTCACAAAGCTAGGAGTACTTTATCTAAGGACAAACAGGACATTAATGCATTTAAAAAAGGAAATCTATCAGTAAAAGTCACAAAGGTGACAGATTCAATAAAAATCAATCAAAAGTGAAGTAAAAAAAGTGAAAAGGTAACATCCGTCAAGGGGCTTCAGCAAGACTGCCTGACACCAATGAACAACAACGCAATCATCTAAGAACAGAAACGATACTACTGTATTTCAATGTCAGCACCTGACAGCACTGTATACTGTGGTACATGATGCTGGGACAGCAACAACACTTCTTGGACAAATTAACCATCACTTCCTCAACTGTAGAAGACACTAAGAGCTTATAAAACAAAGTTGATTATCTATTGTGATATTCTTCAATCATACACAAGAGTGAAGCACCCTGTCTAACAATGAGTAATAAGAAAATGAAAACTTCTGCATATATCACTTGCCCGCAGCTGTTTCACAGCCGTCTAGCAGCGCCTTTTTGTTTTATGCCTTGAAGCTCATTTCCAGTGGTGCATTCTAATGTAGCTCTTTTTAAATGCATACTACTGCTTAACTTCTCTCTTAGATGATCATTTGAAAAGCTTAATCAAAATTTACTTTGTATGCTGTTTTTATTGAATTTCAGTAATGCATACTAATTTGAACTATTAGGGTGAAAAATAAATCAGTTGAATCACTGTGATTTGAGGTTCATTGTTCTACACCTGTAAATGTGAAATCTAGGCGACTTCCCAATTTAAACTTCAAGTGGGATACCGTCCTGTATTTATCAGAAACATAAAGACTGTTGGATAATGTTGGGAGAAAACACGGACCTCTTCTTATATAAGTTATGACTGTATGTGGGAAAGTTGATTTGTCATGCAGCACTTAAACAGCTGAGGCTGTCATAATCAATTCCTGTTGGAGACCAAGGATGGGGGCGTAACAAAGGATTTCATGCCTGTCTGCATCTTTGATTACCATATCTGGATTGCTGAAAACTTTGCTTCCCAAAATCTTGATTAAAAAAAAAAAAAAATCATGCATCACTATAAAGTGAAATGGGACAAGTTTATCACTAAACTCCACAGTGACTCCTTTGAACAACTTCAAGAGGAGTTCCATCCAGAAAATGAAATGAGAACGTTTTTTTTTTTTTTTTTATGGCTAGTGAAGAACATTCATTGGAAATAGTTTGCTAGACTGCCTCTCTGTGCACCTGTCACACTTAGGAGTAGATAAAGGCCTCATATGTGATGACTAAGGCAAAAGAGGAAAAAAAACTCTGTCTTATAAAATGTTAGTTTACCTTTGGTATTTTATTTAGTCTAGTATTAGTTTACAAAGGTGTGAGCACAGTTTAATGTTTTCCCCTTTTAAGGACGTTGCACTGAACTTTTGGATATAGCTGCCCTTTCAGCCAATCAAAGGACCTATCAATTTAAACCACTGCCCTTGTCCAAACACTAACCACCACCATCATCATTCACTGTACATGGATCCTACTTACATACTCTACTTACGGTTACTTTCCATGTCAGAATAAATCTACAGAGCTGAATAAATCTTTTTAAGAAAAGTCACCTTTTCGATGGGAATTAGCCTCCAAGTCTTTCACACTGAACAACATCAGGAGTTTTGATCTAAGAGGGACTGTCTTCTGTGTGTCGGTGCATGTTTGCCTCTTTACTGACATGACTGAGAGATTTTGGTCCTGATGGTGTTGCCTCTCTGCACAGCAATCCACTACAATTAAAGTAGCTGTGGTAAACACCTGTGGTTCCACATAGGTTTCTGATAAGTTTGAACATCTTGTCTAGTAATAAAAATGGGGTTCTGACTCTTATCTAGAGATCATTTTCCAGGACATTGTCAGTGACAATCCAGCTAGTATGACAGACAGGGATCACGGCCATACACCAATATGTTCCTCTCTGTGGAAGTCTGATTTAATAGATGTCTGACATGATTAGAAATTGTGACAAATTGATCACAGGATAATGCAAATAAACCTGCAGATAAACAATTCACTTTAAATCAGGAACATCAATGCACAGAGTTATCTGATTGGTTACACTTCACAAGTAAAGTCAACCAACAGTGAAAGCCGTGTCACAGACAGGCAGGTTGCTCTGGTCAGTGACACCAGCGGACAATAAACATCCAAATCTCATGATCCGTTTCTGTGATGAAAGGTTTCCCAGTTATACCACTGAAAAAGGCCAAAGTCATAACCTACGGTATTTCACTCAGTGGAGGCGAAGGTGCAGTGCTTTTTTTTTTCTTTTGTAAGACTCCATGAAACACAGTGTTGTGATTCATTTTATGTCATGTTAAGGTTCATTTAACCATAACAGCTCAACATTGTGCAGAGACAATGATAGCAAGGTAAAAAAGTACCGTAGCCAGAATCAAGCCAGTGTTTGAATCGCATTTAATTGGGCTACAGTGGATTGTTTTAACACCAGCATTCATTAATATCAAACTCCCCCGACGATGCCCAATATACGTTTGAAACTACTTCTGCTCCTGTCCAGAGTGTAAACCTTAAATCTTTGTTAGCAAAGGTTAGCACATAGCCATCACATGGAAATGTGTTGTTCATCTTAATATACAGTCTTAAGCATCAAGTGGTCTCTACGTCCTGTTTGCACAATGGAGAGCATTTGTGGAAACGGCCAACCTTTGACTGTATTCTGCATATATGCATATCACTGTCATCCATAAGGTGTTAAGGCGAAACTGGCTAAGCTGTTAGGATAGTGCAGCATGATATGGCTGTGGAGTAAATATCTGGTATCTTTGTAACAACAGCTCATATTCTCTGTTGTTCGTGACAAACATTCAACAACAAAGACCTCCTAGAGAAAAATAATTCCCCCAGCTAGTCTATAAGGATAAATAAACACTGAATAAATCATTTGTCTTCCCTATTCCCTCATTTGCCCTTATGTCAGTCGACAGCTGACAGAATGGATGCTACCCACTTTTCACCAGCTCAAAGACCCATCTGCACATAAATGAATGATAAATGTTTCTCACCTGTTGTCAGATGGTAGGAGGGAAAGCAGGGCCAGCGATGACAGCTTCCTCCTTTCAGGCTGAGTGATGTTGTCCATGCGGTCAACCCACATCTCTATCACATTTCCCAACAACTGGTCCATCTGATGATACAAGATAGATGAGGGAAGAAGACAGATTGACAAGAAGGAGGGGAGCGAAGGAGAGTTTATACAGAGGAAGACAGACAGAGGAGCATTAAAATGTAGAGACAAGGAAAACAGAGTTGCAAATCAAGATGCAGTACACCGATTTTGTTTTAATGCTTAAAATGTGTGTCTAGTGCTGTCATAAAAGTCAGCAAAACTGACCTTCCCTGCTAGTTCCGTCTCATTTACCTTAATGCCTTGTCCTCTGTCATCAAAAAAGAAGATGACTGAGAGACGAATAAGAGAGACATCTCTGGGCTTTTCATTAATTTGGAAGCAATGCCAGAACAAGGCAAAATCAATTTTGCTCTGGGTCAGACAAAAACAGCTATGTCAGAGTCTGAAAGTGAAGAGGGGACGACTCTAAACTTAAGGGGCTTGAAAATGTTACCGTTTGCAATTCCTTGGCTCGTTACGTTTAGCCCCGTTCAGAGTGATTCCCTTTTAACAAGCACTTTGCCGTTATGTCCCTCACAGACATTCAAAAGAGCCTGTGCTGAGGAGACAGAAAACGAAGGGCAGACAGCGCATCTCACCTTCTGGCTGCACTCAGAGGCCATTTGAGTGAGCAAAGAGTAGAAGAAGCTGGAGTTTTGGAGCAGGACGCGGCCCAAAATTCCCAGGTAGGTGGACATCACCACAGGATACCTCTGCACAACAAACACAACATTAATGCACAATCACACATGCAGCTGCAGCATAGTTTTACATTAAGTAAAGGTCATTAAGCATGATAAGGCGAAAGATGATGGGTCAACTGACGCAGCAGAATCCTGGAGCGGCAGCCCATGACCTTTAACTGAGCTGATGATCAATAAATGGCACTATATATTCTCATTAAGAATTCATTTTTACACGACAGAAAAGGACAAACTGAGAGAACATACATGAACACTGTCACATTAAGTGAGTTTTTAAAGATTTAATAAGGTTAATTCTTTAACCATCCAGCAAATGAATGAAAAGAATGAATCTAATCCCCATCCCGAACTTTCTGAAGCGTAAAGGTAAAACTCACCTCGCCATCCACGATACCTCTGAAGACAGCTGGCAGCAGGGGCTGGAACATGTGGGCTCCCAGTATAGGGCTAACCTTTAAAGCTATCTCTACCACCTGCCGAGACACAAGGATGGGGAGGATGAGGGACAGTGCTCGGAAGGGAGTAAAGAAAAGAAGCAAGGAGAAACAGACAAGGAGGAGATTCTCGGGAGAGAACCGGAGATGGATCAAAGAAGAAGTGTGCACAATGAGAGACAGTAAGGGTCAGACACAGGATGATGTAAAGACATCAGCAGAGAGGACACACAGGGGCAAAAGGGAGTTAGTAGAAGCTTCTTTTTTGAAAGATAATGAAGTGCAGAAAATCCTCCTTTTAATTAAGGGCCTGACCTACACTATGTGGCAGACAAGGTTAGTCCCTTAAGTTTAGTTTCCCAAGAAATTTGAATGAGCTCTCTGTCAGACGTCTACGCTGAAATTAATAGAAAACTTGACCTGAAAAAATACCTACAGCTTAAGTGCGACAACAAAAAACAAAAGAATAGGAAAGAGCCATACTAAGATGAATTACATCGAATAACATGGGTTTAACCTCTCTTTCAACCCTTACCAGCGCTCGTTATACCTAATGAGGCGTCAGCTAATTCAAAGGAAAGCCTGCATTTTCCCTGTCATTTGAAAATTTTAAGCCATGGCTGAAAGGACGGCTTGCTCATTGTATCCCTGACCAAAACAAAGTTTAATCGGATGTGAGGAAATACTTGCCGGAGAAGGGAATTTTCACTATTTTGTTTGTGACCACAATCTAGCTCAATTAACAGTTAGTAAACTCGCTTATTTTTTTAAGGAAAAAGGATGTGTCCCATCTGTAATGTAACAAAAACATCTGGTTCTTAACATAATGTACATTAATTCCTGTTTGTATTGGTGGTTTCAAGACTTGTTGTAGCCAGGACATTAGATTTTCATTCAGGTGCCCTTTGAACGGACACTGCAATACTATAAACATAAATTCAGCCAAGAAAAAAACTAATCTGACAGGACAGAAAAGCAAATAAAGGATCATTCCTTCCTTATCAGGCTTCTCATGACTGGATGACAACATAATTCCAGACCACACTAATGATGATATAACACCAACATTAAAAATGGCATTTTCGCAAATTAAAGCCTGAAACAAGAATTTTTAACTCAAAGGTCAGCAACCAAACACGAAGCAGGGAGACAGGCGTTGAGATGCTATATCTGTCTATATCATGCATATGAACTTTCCAAAGAAAAGCCTACTGATTACTCTGATCCGTCTGTCCTCAGGATGACTATGTGTGGTGAGCAGCATTGTGCTCGTGCTGCGTAAATTGTCAGGTTTATTGTCTGCCTGCTCTCCTTTTCTAAGAACAAAGGATTAGCAGGAGCCAGATGTGCAGTGATGCTGCTGAGTTTTCTAAGGCTCAAGCTCTACAGTCTTATGGCAATTCTGTGTATATATATATAGTACTCAAGAAGTGCTCTTGCACACATAGCACACCTATTTTAAGTCTGAGAGTCAACCAAGAGAAATGATAACTCAAAGGATTGACCTGAGCATCCCAACCCATCATTCATCATGCCTACTGACACAACAATTGCACACACAGAACACAGTCTTAATGCTGCACTTAATGCTGACAGCATCTAATTGAAAATTAAATAAATTTCCCATTAATGAAAACAATCACAATCATAGCTAATTATCTTTTAGGGAGAAATATGCCAAACTTCCTGAGGCTACATTTCATTTTGTATTATCATATAAAAATTGAGCAAGGCTGATCACAGAAAAGCCCTAAAACTAACCAACTAAGAGGACTCAAACAGTAATAATACGATATCTCTAACTAAGGGGGATTTTATGTTCTAAAGACACTTAGATCAATCAAAACCAAAGCTGATATCAGCGCTCGGTTGGTTGTCGTTAAAAAGATTTATCAGAGCAGTTCTGGTGCTATTATGTGATCAGATGACAAACTGAAATCTGTTATAAAAACCATCTGTTGTGAAGATACGACTTTCAGAAAAAAAAATTATAGTTAACCGTATTGTTTATTTAAAAGCCTAACAATCTTTCTATCCCAAATTGATTTGATGTTCAGATAGAAAAGAAAGCTGGCAAGACAAAGATGAAGAAAATGCCTGTTTGAGGTGCCCTCTGTAGCACAGTCTCAAATAATTTATTAGAACTGAGAATACCAAAGCTCCTCTTGCTTTATAATCCAGTGTAAAGTAACAGGCAGCGCTGTCTGTGTCTGCTCATGTTCATGTGTCTGAGTATACAGCACTGTATGCCTCTTCTGCTGCACCTGCTATGATCCAGGCCACACAGACAAACTAAACAAACGCTGTGGATGAACTTAAGGAGGGAGTATGAAAAGTGAATGATGAAGAAAGAAAGAGAGTGAATAAACAAAAATAATTTAATTCTGTGTGTGACAGGGATAGAGTAACAGTACCTTGAGTACTTGGACCTGTCCCTCATTCGAGATGTCTTTCAGAAGATCGCAGAAAGATCGACACAATGATTCTGCATAGTTCTGTTAGAAACAAATGAAACAAAAAAAACATATATATATCTGAATCCATCTATATAAGCAATGGTCAGTTGTATACAACATGTGTGTTTATGTCTCACCTGCAGGAACTCTGTGGCAGACAAGTATATGTAGGCATTAACGATCTGAAAGCATGTGCGCATGTTCTCGGAGCTCAACTCTGAAACAGAACATCAGATGTATGTTAGACTTCAACCAAGTTGGAGAAAAGGGCTGAAATGATGGATGCATGCAGAAACAGGAATACAGAGGCAGGCAGAGAGGGAGGAAAAAAGGGACTTGATAAATGATCCTGCTAAACACATTTAGGCTGAATTGCATACTGGATGGATGGTTTTTACTGGCTTTGTTTGCTGGGAGTAATCATCAAACACTTAAGATTTGCCTTTTGGAAAGTTTCAATGTTTATAATTCACCGTGACAGAAAACTGTATAACTGTATAGTCTGTATAATCTTTAATATCATGACAGAAGACATTAAACATTAGCACCATACACCAATGAACTCATTAAATGAAATGTCTTGGAAAAAAGGTGAGGTATCCATTTTGTATTTCTACCTAAGACAAAAAGCTCACTCCAAACTGGTACAGTATGGTGCACAAGTTTAGCTAGTGTAAGTATTGTTACATCAATGAAAATACCTTCAAGGACAGTAACTTTTTCACTCTGCAGAGGGAACTTCTGATGTTTTATTAAAGCATTCTTTTGAGGGCATCAAGTGTTGTTCTTGCATAACTGACTTATCATGATTAAAAAAAAAAAGAATGCTGGAAGAGCTTTTTTCCCCCAGCCATCCCTTTCAACCATGATGCAACAAATGAACACTTCAGAAAAAGCTTTGTGGCAAATGGCTGCTTATCTGACAGCAATAATGTGAGGTTGTGAGGATCTATTAAAAAGAACCACAAGCTAAATTATTAAGCATGCTGCTGCCTCTGGAACATCATTATCCCAGCTTTAAATATTTTCTTTGGCTCTGATGTTTTTCTGACCTTTGCTGTCCAAGTTCATGTTAACGCAGACCTGGCACAGCCTCATATATCAAGTGTTAGATGAGACCCATGAATTTGGTGTGTATAAAATGTATATTCTCACATTTGGTGCATTTTTTTGGACTTTAGGGGAAAGAGGTTATGAGGTATGAGGATGCACTCAAACAAGATTCAAATAGAGCCAAGCGATAAAAGCAACAGTAGAGATGAAGACACAAGGGGACAACAATGACGTGAAGAAGAAGAAAAAGCTGGGACATTTTATTATAAAAGAGCAGATACGCCCCAACAACGCCAGCAAGTGAAACCTCGAAAATTGTTTCGTCTGTAAAAGTTGAGACATTTTTTAAGAGATACTGTGTGGAAATGCACAGAGATGAAAACTGTCCGGAAGGTAACATTACCAAACACATTTTGGACCATTTGCAGACAATCATACACTTGAGGCTGGAGCGCAAAGAACTGACTTAGTCTGTCAAGTGTGCGTAAATGCAGGAGTATGATGCCACTGCTCTACCGTAGGTCTAATTGTTAATGGCTTCTTCATCCATGAGGCAGAGAGGCAACAACCCTCACTGACATGATCAGTTGTGTAATAAGTTTGGTGATGGAGTAAAAAGTGGAGGTTGAAAGAACAAAAGGCACTTCAGAAACACAGTGTGATGTCTAGCATTGCGTTTATGTGCAAATGGTCTGAGAAGGAGAAAAGACAAAGTTTGCAAGTTTAGCCAAATTCTAAAGGTATTGAGAGCAGCTGGCGCGGCTAAGGAGCAAACATAGGGTTCAACATAGAAGAAAAACAAGAAAAGGAGAGGCGTTTTACACCATAACTAACATTTACATGGTAGGAAATCGGTATGACAGTAATATAAGCTGACACAGTAACAGACCTGGAAGTATATATATAGGGACACAAACACTTACACATTGGACACAGAGTTGAGGACTTAGACACAGTTCCTCAGGGAGAGGGACATACGGGAACTAAACCCCCAATACACACACACTGCACAAACAACCCCCAACAGTCAGCGACACAGCATCTATACATACACCAAGACCAACATCTACATAAATAGATTGAGAGAAATATGGGCTGACAATGTAGCTCACTCCAACACCTAGAATAGTTTTTTACTTCATACAAGTTGACAGGTTACCTAACACCCGGGATAGCAGTGGATCCACACAGGGGCCAGATGTTATGGATATACAGGCTATTTATGAATCCAAACATAACTTAAACATTATGTTGATGTTTAGTAAAGAAAGATGTTCAGCAAGAAATTCAGCAAGTTTTTTCACAATAACTGTCTTCACAGTGGTGAGGACCTACGGAGATCCAGGAACAATAAGATCGCTATCAGATGACGATTCACGGGATATATAGAAATATGTATAAATCATTTGTGATATTATCATTTATCTTATTATTGCAAATATAGCCATTTGTTGTGCACTACTGGTGCACTAATTTTCTATATCAAAAGCCTCTAAATATTGTTCAAATAAAACACTTCGGCAAGAGAAATATCCTTGTTTGATTGATTGCTCACAATTGACGTCTGGCCGTTATTGTGAAGAGAGGTTAATAGTAGACAGTGCTTCATTTTAAGTGATCAAAAGAAAAGTGTTTGTGATGTTAACTGTTTAATTCAACCTGATGTTTGTTCAAACAAAAGTAATACTCAAAAATACAAATTATTAACAAAAAGTGGTAACTGTTGGAATTGCTGAAGAAGTAAAGAATAAAAGAACTTTCAGGAATAAGTGAGTCCCTAAATTAAATAGAGGGACGGAACGTCCACAATGACCACTGGGGTTCAAACAAGTGATATTAACGCTGATGCATGCAGTATGTTTTCCCCAACCATCTGCCAGCTACAGTAAGGTAATGAAGATAATGTATGCTACCATCTGTTATCTGTGCTAAAACATAATGTATTCCAGGGGCCTATTTAGTCAGCATATCAGCCTACATGAATATTCAACATAACAGAAGACAATGATTGCTTCTGAGAGGCACAAAGATGTGTGCAAAACAGGAATACACAAACAAAATAAAGGGTAATGGACCAATAAGTAAAAGTGACATCACATGTGCAGTAAAGCAGTTGTTCTGCTGTTTGCATTCTCATTTTGAGCTCCATAATATGGTAGGGGTACTCCAATGTAGTGTCACAAGGAAACAAATGAGAGCTCCACTACCAAAGAACGTTCTCCTGTGGTCAGGCCAGGCTGTACGATTTCTAAAGAATAAAGCAACAGATTGCTTAACAGTAGGTGAACAAGGACACAAAGTGCCATCAGACAAGGAAAACATGACAAGTCCACGGCGCTGCTGAGAGGGTGAATGAATGATAGTGGTTCTTTGTAGTGTGTGCAGACACAGAAATGACTTTAATGGGGTAGATATGGGAGCTGTGAAGAAAGAATGAGTGCTTCATCTTAAAACTTCTTTAGAGGCTGCATAATCAGCACCTGCGCTGGATTTACATTTTTTTCTCCTCACTTAAAAAGGCACAATATGTTAGAATTTTAGTTTAAATGACTTTGAAAATATAGCAGTTTTGATGTTATGCCACCAAAGCCTTTATATTGTGTTGCAGATATAACTATTGACGTTGGCATGATAACAGCTAGTCACAACCCGTCTTGTCATGTTCTCACTTCATACCTGTAGAAGTGATAGTGAGTCACTGAAGTGTCCAACAACACCACAGTGGTTTTCTTGACTAATTTGGCTTCTGGTAGTGCCAATCAGTGATTGATCCAACAAAACCCCTGCTTAGGCCTGTCGGTATACTCCTGTCCTCTCCTGTCATTTCAGTTCACTCAGTCAGAACCCTTGTACAAGACACTGTAAATCACTTTGTTACTGTATTCACTGTCTTCAGTCTCAGTCCAGCTGTGTTCACCAAGAGGCTGCTGAGCCTCGATGGTCAGACAATGTCCTCTTCACAGCAGAGATAATTTGAGGGGTTAACTAACATTGCAAACAGATAACCAATTAACTTCAGTGCATTAAGCTCCAAATTTCGCTCCAACTTACATTAAAGTTGACTGATGGCGTAAACTTCTCCATTATAAAGTCACTGATAAATTAACATTATTTACGATATAATCTGGACAGGTGCCTAACACTCTGACACACCTCTCATAGCTTTTCATCCTGTGCTGCGATTTCTGAATATTTTTTGCAGCAAAAAAGAGGAGGAAAAAAAAAATGTATAGTGCAGATTCAAAACAAGCGTTCAGGTTTGATTTTAAAGTAATAAGCTTCGAGTCAAGTCTATCACCTTCATTTCAGAAAGCATGGGAGCTAAAAACAGATGGTAGATAGAGTACGAGTAATCTAAAAAGCTTATCCATGCGATGAAAATCTGCTCGATCCAGACTGTGTAACTGAAGCAAAGACAGAGATTGCATGAAGACGAGGCCTTCAACCACTGCTGGCCTCCAGCTGAGGGGATACACCTAAACAGCTCCAACAGTAAGCCTCAAGCGACAGATTATCAGTATTGAATATCATTGCTTTGAGCATGTTTATGAGTGAGCAACAAGTGAGAAACTGTAAGAACCCAAAAGTGCAACCTTTGCATGAAGATCCTCAGAAGAACACCTCCGACCTGAAGTCATTTTTGTTTTCTAACTTGTCTATCTCAGTTGGCAAAATTCGTGCAACAGGTTAGCAATGTCCTAGTTTTCAGAGTCTTTTGTGCATCATCTTACTCGATTCCTCGCCTGTATGTTTTCAGGATTTACCATAAATTCCATGACATGCATTCACCTTCATTTATTCTTCGTACAAATGATACAGCCGGTATCTTCAAGTGAGTAAGAGGGCCGCAGACCACAAACATGTTGCTGTTTTCAAGTGGCATCTCAAAAAGCATGCACTGACAACTGCTAATCAAGTAGGAAGGACTACAGGAAGCAAACATGTATCTGAGAGCATGCTGCACACTGCTCTGTGGAAATATTAGCAAACATTTTATCACGTCTGAGTGAGGCAACATGATTATACTCAAAACCACTTCATCTTCTACCTCCAAGGAGAGTTACACATGCTATACTTGTTTTATTCCAAAGGCAAGAAGGAGGCAAATGCATGCTTATGACAGTATTCTAATCTCTGGCCTTCAATAACACTACAAGCACAACCACTGTCATTACTTGCCTTGCTGATAAGCTGTGCACATGCTGTAGTAATATCCTCAAAGGGAGAGTTATGTATAAATAGTAACATGGGGAGGGAGAGGTACAAGTATTCATATAAAAAGGAAAAAAATGAATTGAAATCTCATTCTGGGCTTGAGGTCAGCCAGCTCAGAGGCCAGGACTTGATAAGACTTTCATCATCTCTTCCCCTCACTATTGCAAATAAACCTGAGGCTCCCCAAGTGTCCATGTATGATGAATATAAAAACCCTGACAAAATAACTCTGCGTATGGAAATTGGAAGTAAATCACTCTCATTCCCATACAGTATCCCTGCACTTTTTCAACGTGACATGAATACGACACAGACAATTGTGGGGCGGATTTATTGTGACTCTACCCAACATCAGCATATCCGCTTTTTTTCAGCGGCACTGTGAAAACCTGATAAATGACCATTGTTATTACAAAGTATTGGAACTAAGCTCTGTGCTGTGACTGTGCAAATCTAACCTGATTTTTAAATTCCCTTCTCATTACCACAAATTAAATTGAGCAAAATAATGCACATCCCAAAATATGCAGCCAGCATCCAAAGCAGTAAAGAAAAAGTTTGCGATGTGAAAATGTACTGCAACACTGCTTTTATTATCAACTCAATTATGCTAATTCTTGTGTTGACATGGGTAAAAGGGGTTTTAATTGCAGTGTGGTCATTTACAAATCTTTAGATGGATTTGGATAGGGGTAACATATCAAAAGTACTAATGTTTTCTAAAATATTAGAAGACTCTTGTGAATATCAGTGAAAAACAGAGTAGAGTGTTTTGCTGCCACCACACACACCCACACTAACACACATACACACACATCATTTTCTATAATGAAATAGTCACAAAAACAGCTGCTAAAGCCCTGATTAAGCTTTAGTAAGTACATCCTTCACAGCCCTGGGCATATGCCGCACAATCCGCTTCAGTTATCAACATTAACAGGAAAGCGAGCTTCGTATCTGACTGTGATAACGTCCTCTGACGTGCCTCTAATGGTTGTTGGGGACACTGCTAAAATGTCAGTCATCTCCCAGCCCAATTTTTGATTCACAGTATGTGACGGGGTTGACAATGTTGGGAGAGGAAAGTTAACAGACATTCAAAAAGAAAGGCGTGCCAAAATCTGCACTGGTGCTACAAGGACAGCCAGTGCTTGTTGATAACATTCAAGCCAGCCAGCGACAAACAGCTTGAGCTCAGTAAAGCTCTAAGGTTGGAGGTTTTACAGCCATAAAATGCATTTAACACAATGGCAAACTGACTATTCCCATTTTTATTGTTATTCAGAGGACAACCTCTGGAGTGAAGTCAAACCATGTTTTATTAAGGAGTGCTGATGATAGCCACATAGCACACCTTATTAAATTGAAACTCCTTAAAGACTTCTTTAAGGGAAACAAAGCATCCCTGCAGCTGGACGGAGCCAGTTTTACTGTCCACAAAGGCTTCCCTGTAAAACATAAAAAACAACATGGCCAACAGGAGCTGTGGCTAGTGTGCAAAATGAGAAGTCCCTTTGGTGCTCAGGTGACTAAGGCTTTGGAAAGTCATGGATGAGTGATAATGCTTAATAGAAGCCAGACAAACTCAGCAAGGGATTCACTGAAGTGGCAAAAATCAGGTTTATAGGGAGACCCCCATGTATACAATTACAGCCATGACAGAGCAGAAACCTCACGGTACCATATGTAAAATCTTAAATCTCACTTGAGTTGATGCAATATCAGCTCAAGTTCGAACAGATCAAACATTTCTTAAGATTTAGCTTACAAACCAAAAGGGATAATGCACAGAATCACCACAAATGAAGTGCGATAAATGTCATATAATCTCAGGATGTGTTATTCAATTTTCTCCCAGCCCTGCTTTTAATATAGCTAAATATATCTTAACATCAGTGAGAGCCACCATCAGTCCTTACTTTTGGTTAATAAGCGTGTAATAAAACGGTTGTCCTCTGATGGGGATGTCCAGATTGACAAATGGGACACATTAGCAGGGCAGTCCACTGTGAGACCACATTCTGAAGAATGTTAGTGATTTCTTCAGAGAGCGTTCACAGGCTAACGGTGAGGCTAAAAGCTCTCTCAATACAGCATCATTGATCTTTGTGGGATGGTCTGACATGTCTGGCTGCACCAGTAATTGCTTACTGATGGGATGTTCATGAAACAAAGCATTGCACTGTCCAATTTTGTTCTGTTATTATTTAAAGGTCACGTAAAAACTGTCTTTTCACATTTCTCCATCTCAAAATGGAAAGAGTCAGACAATTAGAACAGAAATTAGTTTAGAAAATGAATAACCAATTGTTTAAACGCTTAATTTGTCATTGAGGTCAAGCAAAAAATCCCAAACTTTGACCTGTTCTGGGGTTTATCATTGTTAACTGGTCAGCTTTGAAATTGGAACTGCTGTTCACAATTTTGAAGGATTCTATGGACAATGCCATTAATCAAAAAAAGAAAAAAGAAAAAAAAAACAATCAGACTAAAGTCTATTGAAGTCTATTGAACTCCAATGTTTGATTGGTGTCTTTATTGTGCGCATTGTACAAACTAACCATGTTTTATAGTGTGACAAGGCTGTGGTTTGGATCTAGTTAGGATAGTTGGTTAGGATAAGGGAAAGATCATGGTTTGGGTTAAAATGATCATTCTCATATCTTTCAGATGCTGGAGTTACTATCTAAACATGATCCTTCATCAAAGTTTGGTAACAACGCGGTTTTCTTATATCTTCCCATTGCAAGCCAACACAAGAAGATTCTAGCCCTGACACTCTCTGTCAAATGGCCCAAGATCAGAGGCATTGCATAATGATCCGTAAGTGTGAACTGTTTAAAGACGCGATAAAGGAGTTAGCTGACAGCTTGTGGTGCGGCATCAACACCCACTGGATTTCAAGCAGACTAAATATCCGGTTAAATTCTTGACAGGTCTGGGAACCACGAAGGGCTACAGCCAATGGGAGCAGACACTGTTCTCCTTTCTCTCCTCAGCGGTGGCTCTCTGAATCCATTCTTATTGTGCATTTATTTTGGTGGAATGGGCACAATAGGCTATTTACACACAAGCTTTTCAGTATTTGTAGCACATGTACATGTACCTAACCCTATCTACAATATGAGGAGGCAGTTATACCTTTACAGTGGAACAATAATCCTTATTGCATGTTGGACAACTTGGACTCATCTCATGTCTCAGGTGTGTGATCTTGTAATGACTGAGCTTATGTCGCTGATCACTCACATAATGTGAAAACCAATATGTGTGTAAGACTGACTACAGGACAGAAAGTTGTGTAGGTGTTCTGCTGACTTTTAAAGGTGTTTAGTCGGAATAAAGCATTTATTTGTCGCTGCTGGTCTTTGCTCTGATTGAGCCCCACTAGCAGTTCAGAAACCATCATAAACATTACGTTCAGAAAAAAAAGCAAAATAACACAAGATGGCATAGAAATTAATGGCTACTTTAGCTTAATCACTTTCACACATTAATCAGTGTAATGGCAAGTAGCAGAGAAACTTCCCTGCTTCCTCTTCATCATCACTAGTCAGTGCACCGCACGCAGCTGAATTGTGTCCTAGTTCAGAGCGTGGTGGCAGTGATACAGAGCGTAGAGCTAGTCTAACAATTTAGCCAAGCGAGGCTCTTGACATTCTAATAAGGGAATTTGCTGCTCCAGTTTAGCAGTGATGGAGCGGGGCTCTTTATCAGGCAGGCCAGGCCATATACCTGGCAAGCTGCGACACCATACTGAGCCAGACTCTCTCAATGGCCCACATCCCTCTACTGCTCTCCGTGGACTAAATAAATGAACCACCGGATGTTCTGGTGAAAACCAGCCAAAGATGATGACTGACCAAAGTTTGAGGAAAGACAAAAGCCAAGTTAATTTGCTCTATGAAATGTTTCATCAATTTATGCAAATAAATGCGTGAGTGCTGTATGCAAAACGTTCCTCTACTTATTTTCATGTTCAAAGGACAAAATGTTGTTGAAAGTGTGTGCTCATTTGTTCTGACCTGCAACCATGCCTCTGAGCTATCATCTTTCATCACAGAGGCTTTGGATTTTTCCCTCAAACGCTTGCACTGATAACCTAATTATATTCTATGCCAGTAATGTGCTTAATGCAATGTGCAATTGTAGCCTTAAGAAAAAGGTGTTTTTCACAAAAACAAGACAGAGAGGGAGAGCGTGCCAAGCGCCGACAAGTGGATGCAATGCTAAAGGTGAAAACATCCATTGATGTCAATAGATGACAGAATTATGTTAAAATGAGGGATAAGAAGAGCAGGATAAAGAAGACATTCATGACAGAAAAACTAATGCAGAGATGTGCTAGAGGTAGACAAAAGGTGAACTCTGCTTCACTGCGGTTCAAAGGTCATTCTTGGTATGAACTAAAGCTCCAGAACAGCTATGGATGTTTGAATTATCTTTTCATCTGCTTCATCTGAAGACCAAGAATAAACTTTGAAACTTGTCTTTTAAGTGAGGAAGGTTGAGAAGTCATAGTAGTAGAGAGGACAAAATTAAGGGAAAATGACACTTCTATCATCTACAACTCCATGACAATTGTTGATAGAAAGGATCATATAGTATGATTGAGTGTGACAAAGTGGGGCTTGTTGTAAAAATGTTCCCTCGATTCTGATATAACTTGTATCACTGACATAGTTGATGACGTGCTGACTACCACCTCAGATTAAGAATATGCTAAGGAGCTTAAAATGATTTTGAACACATGATATCTTTTAAATATTAGGAGATGACAAGTTTTGTAAGGTTGAAATGACATGGCAAACAGTATTACAGTTAATATGACACAAGTTAAGCAACATGCTTAACGTGTTCACTGGACGATGCATTTTTCTAAATGCACCAATCAGACTTGCACAAAAAAATAATAATAATAAAAAAATTAATTAAAAAAAACACTGAGAAAAGGGACAAAATATCCCCAACATGCATTTACCTATTACTTCCTCTTTTTTGCTTTACTAATGGAATACTGTTAGCTTGGACCTGGAGAGGTGTGAAAGCTTTTTCCTTTTCTTTGTGTTAATGTGTCTGTCACAGCCAAAGAGAAGCAACACTTACCTCCACTGACTCAAATACTGAGAAAAGACAGAAATGTGAGATGTCTCTATAGTAAATATATGAGACGATAAAAGTAAACAAAATCCAGTCATGAGCCTATTTCTATGATGCTATGTAGACCAAGCTGGCCGTGGGCAAAGGGAGAGCAATATCATGTCTCTGTTGTCATAAGGCTTTACTGAATCACTGAGAGAAAATATAGGTAAAAGTATTTTCTGAAATTCACTGTTTGGTCTGTAAAACCTCAGAAATGACGTCAGATGACATCAACAAATATCTTGTTTTATCCAGATAGCGATCAAAAGCTCAAACAAAGCAAATCAATCATCAATGTTGTCCCAGATTTGAAGAAAGTCCCTCAAAGCTTTTCTAAGGCAAGGCGTTGCCGAGAATGGGACGCCATGAGGTCACAGTGACCACGAGCATTGACACCAAAAATTTGTCAGTTCATCACTGAGTCCAAGTGGATAATGGTGCCAAATTTGAAATCTGAACTTCCCTCAATGCTTTTCCCAGAATCAGATGACTAGACCGTCAAATGGAAAAGAGTATGTCTCCAGGTAAGAATATCACCACTGCAGAGGCATAGCAAAGCAGCCAACACTCCCATTTGAGTAGCCAAAACAATTTAAGGTGGCAATTTTGCCTGCAAAGTTACTTTAACCACATGCAAACTCTAATTTCAGCAGGTGTCTGTATAGCATCTGAGATAAATCTTCAGCTGCTCTCATCTCTTTTATAAGGCCTTCCATCCCAAATTCTGTGCTTTGTCACCCTCTAACCGCCTATGTGTTTGTCCATCGTTCATTCCCTTCTTCCAACCATACATTTTTCGCTGTTCCTTAATCTTATAATCACTCATGTTTTACATTTCTTCCTTTGATCTTTTATCATTAACTATCGATGCACATCGGCTGATCACAGTGCACTAATTACTTGACAGATCTTCATCAATCATGTTGAATAAATGAGGACAGAGGTTCCCCAAGTCCAGCTGTGAGACCATGACTGGAAACATAATGCTATCAGTCAAGTTTTGTTTCACTTTTATCTTGTGTGTATCCGTTTTTGTCCACCATGCTATAGAAACAGAGGAACACAACACATACCTTAAATTGAAGCAAAAAGTAAATAATGTTTTGCCAACACTGGGCTTTCACACATGCCTTTGTGCCAGGGATTCGTAGCTGTTGTTATATTTGATCACCTCTGTGTGATGTTTGTGAATGCTCTGAAATTCAACATGACTGGTTGTACTACTTTTCCTTCTTCATTCAACAACAGATAACAGCATGAAGACATCACTTATCCTTCCATGTCCAAGCTCCTCAGAGCAAACCTCTGACATAACATTGCTTTTCATGTCACTTCTTAGTAATTTTCCTGCCATCACTTTCTAAACTTGCTCCCTTTCATCCACCACCTTCTTGTTATGTTTCACCAATCTTTCCCCCTTTGCTTCATCCACCTTCAATCCTTCCTCTTTTATTGCATCCATCCGTGACCGTCTTCCTGAGTCCTTTGCTCTTCTGAGTCTCATGGATTCCCAAACCGTGATCAAAATGCTCCAGTAAGCCATTCGGGTTACACAAGTGTTCATATTAGTCTGACTCACTCATTAGGTGCAGAGACACCAAATCAATACGGTTCATCATCACAGTGAATGCGCCACACACGCACTGCCCCCCTCCCCAACACACACACACAGACGCTCACACACACACACATGCACACAGGTGTCCCTAATGCTCCAGGCCGGTGATAAATCATCCAGCCAGTTCCATTCAATCTGCCACCACTCACAGCTGCCTACAGACGCAGAGCAGTGGCCGCGATGCCTTGAGGCTTCTGCAAAGCTACAACTGTGATCTTTACAAGCTACAAGAGCCTGAAGTGATAAAACTATGAAAATGAAGCCGGTGTCAACGGATTGCATCAACTTTTTACCCTCATTCTCTGAGTTTCTCTGTGATTTGAAAGTATTTGATCATATGATGCTGGCTTGTTCTTTCAGATTGTGCAGCTTTTTTGTTTGTTTTTGTAGGTTTTCTTTGTCTCTCTTCTGAACCGCACACATTCAAACTTATATCCCTTTTTGACCTCATGCTAACCTAACCATCCAAAATGCATCAAAGTAGCATTAGTCCTGAAACTGTACTGTCACTAATTCAATTCATTTGATAATGCAAAACACTGTGATATTACAAAAGAGGGAAAACACACACAGAGGTACAAACATGGACAGACAAAATTCCAGAGAGACAAGCACACAATGAAATCTGGTGTATGCTCACCCATCAAAGCCGACATGTTCTGGAAAATTCGCAGCAGCTCTGGGGTGATGGCTGGGCTGTTCTCCAAAGTCACCAACCTGCACAATGAGAGGGAGTGAAGGATGAGAACAGGAAGAAAGACAAAGTACAACAAAAGATGAGGAAGAGAAATTAAAACACAAAAAGGGGAAAGTTGTGAAGGTGGGAGTACAGAAGAAATAGATTAAAGGTGGTAAAGAGAATGGGAGGATATAGCAGGACAAATTATAGAGACAGGGAAAAGAGAACATGGGCATCACAAAAATGGTGAAGTGGGTGTAAAAGAAAAAAAGGAGGAGGCAGAGGAGAGCAAAGAAAAATCTAATAAAAGAGACACACTGCAGAAATCTGAACATTCAAATGTGATGCCATGAGTAGGCCTTTCTCTCCCCATCATCATATGGCGGTGGATTGTCAAAGTAATATGTTCAGCAAGGTATACTGAAATACTTGATTGATTTCAACAATATTTCAATTAATTGTTCAGCCCTACATGAAAAGGAAGTAGCATCCAAATCAACATCCAAAAATTGGTGGATATCGCCCAGAACTACTGAAGAAGATGAGACTGAATGACTGACTGGATACATGCTCCTCAAACAAAAAAGCAAGAGACAGAAACTGAGATGGACATAGAGGACAGAACCAGCTGATGAAAGATAAATGTCAGGAGAAAATGACACTGATGGTGTGAACAAAGCAAACAAAAATATTTAGGGCACAGCTGTTTATCAGGCAGGATAGGACTGGCCTTAACACTGCAGCTCTCCACAGCCAGGAATAAAAAGATTAAGGCACGAGTTGAAAAGCAAAGAGATAATGGGAGAGGAACAAAAGGTAACCTGGCATATTCTCTATGACCAAATCAAAGCGTTTGCGAATTAAATAAATGTGCAAATGCGAGCATGCTTTTTTACAGGAGATTCTTCAGACTGTAGTGTGTCCAAAGATTGTGAGCGACATGAACAATCAGCAGCATTATCATCCACCCAGCGATTGTTGGTGAAGAAGTATATAATGTCATGGTGGGCCCATTTACCACTTGTTATCTGCAAACGTTTCCATTTGGCTCCTTTTAGATGCTGAGTCAGTAAATAAAACTGATGACTAACAATACAAAAGGATTCATGAGTGAATTGAGCCACAGAGAATAGGGGGAAAAGAGAAGAATAAACACTGCTATAATCATAGTATGGAAGAGTAGATGTTTGCATGAGTGTGCGCTGAAGTTCGAGGAAGGAAATGAGATCACCAAGTGCTTCCTAAATGTTTGCCTCAGGGAGTTTTATCTATAACTTATAAACGTGTATATACGTGTGCATGTCTGCACATGTAATCACGTGTGTCCATACCAAAGCTCCAGTCCATCCTCCAGCAAATACACATGCGGCGGCTGTGAAACGTCGGTGCTCAGCTGGATGACAGGAAGGAGGAAAGGATACAGATTCTTACTCTCTGCCCCCAGGCCCTGCAATAAAACAGAAGATACAGAAAGAAAAATGGCAAATTAGCAAAACCTGTTGAAGAATGCAGACAGGTGACTTTAAGGGCTGTATTTAATGTTCTTCAGCTTAATGGGAGTTCCGTGCAGAATATCTGAGTAGAGCTGAGATCATGGACTTGTAGAAGAGTTTAATATGTCAGTTCTCTGACTCACCCATCCCCAGCAACTCATACCTTTGTCAGAACACCCTGTTCCCACACTCCACTAAGACACTTATAACAGATAGGACGCATATGGCAGGGCCAGCATGCTGCAGGGCGGCTTTTCAACAGCGAGATGTCATGAATAGTGGTTTTTTGGTACTCAAAGGACTTATGTGTGACTGTAAAAATACAAGCCCCAGGGTGTGATGTTAGGGATTTTTTTATGTTCACTTTATGGCTCTTTATGAAAGCGCAGGATCCAACTAAATGTCAATTTAATGGTCATACAGATTTTTATCAGGTAATATGTGGGGCATGATGGAATTTTCTTTTGGGAAACTGATTTGTTACACATCGACATACACTGTACGAACGTGCTCTGTATGTGTCTCTACTAGGGCTGCACAAATAATAGCAAATTAATCAAAATCACAATAAGACTACTATGACTTTTATGGTCAACAGTGCTTAAACATTTTTGAGCAGTCCAGTCTTTGCATGAGTTTGCTCTGGCGCTCAGAGTGACCATTTACAAACACAATATATATACAAATGATGCCCTATTACTCTTTCTCTATAATATCTTAATTATTACTGTAAAAACAACTCTATACTTCTGTTTTCTAATTAATCTCAAGATAAGGAACTCTAGAACTCAGGCCACTTTTTTTTGTTTCCTTAATGTCAGCACGATATTGTATATATTAAAGCCTAAATTAGTATGTGGTTACACGGTTTGCTAATCCAAGCCCTTTCAGCTATACGCCTTCAGTGCCTCCCACTGTTCGCCCAGATGTGAACTTGTGTTACTTTCTCAAAGGGAGAGTTTTTCTTCCACCAAGCGTTTCATCTCCCACTGTGAGGTAATGCAGTGGCAGCCACGTAGGGGTCCAAATCTTTCTACAGGCTGCTTCAATGCTGTGGGGGAATGGAACTTTCCCTCAGGCTATTTTCCTCTTAACTTCAGTTAGTGATAATCATGATTGATATTCATGCAATGAGTGAAAATAAAATATCATACACCCCAAACAAGACAGCAACTTCCACTGCTAAAAGGCAAAAATGTATGTTTTAATCTGTGGTTTAATCTGGGTGTAATTATGTGAGCAATTTAATTTCAAATGAATATGACCAGGAAAGACTGACTGAACCTCTCTCCGTGTTGATTTATCTGGTGAAATCATTAGTTTTGGCTGAAAAAAAAAAAACAATAGATAAAAAAACTAAACAAAAACAAACACTCAGATCTGACCCAGGTCTTCATACCAGACATTTTGGAACACAGCCGCAGCAACATGTGGCCGAGCACGCAAACACACACTTGCTGCCAGATCCACTGAAAAGCACCACCTGTCACACTAAAGAGCCAGACAATAAAACGGAATAAACTTTACATGAATGGAGTATCAATCTTTGCAATAGCTTTGTGTTAATATTTTGCTTGTTTTAAGTCCAATAGTTTTGTTAATGGGCTATTTTCTTGTGATCCTGAGAAAGAGAGGAGAGTTGGCCCATTGCAAATCAAGGGGAAGAGAGCCAAATATGCGCTGTGAAGTAGTGACTGGGGAAGTAAGCTAACAGTACATTTCTATCAGAGAACAACCTTATTACAAGGTCTGGCACAGACAAATATCAATATATGAGCAGCTCTGCAGTGTTTAGTAGCATAATTAATTGAAGCCTAACACTGAGGCCTTGATCCACATATGATTAGAAGGGGAAAAAAACAATACATTTACAAAATGGTCAACACTTTTAGTGTTTTACAGCCACATGCTGAATGACATCTTTATTTGTGTACCTGTATATTTGTGACAATGATATTTAATTCTTTGCATTATTCAATCTTAACAGGTGGTTCAGGTGTGAATCTCATACCTCAGTATCACACACTCACGTATCACATTAATGATACAATATCAGGCTACTGCCTAACCCTGATTAAAACTAGTACATATGTGCCTTCTGTAACATGTAGAACAAACAGTGGAAGGTTGGTGATGCGTTGTACCTGGACCAGGTGGATGAGTGTGGTGAGTATGGCACATCGAAGCATATTGTGTTCTTCGGATTGCTTCCACAGCAGAGGCAGGTACTGAACCAGACAGCCTACGTATGGCCGGATCTGAAGTAGAAGCAAAAAGTAAAGTGACAAATCACCAAATCACTGTGATATTCAGCCTACATCTTTCACATATTTACTACGATTTATTACTATAAACCTTAATCTAAGTGACTACTGCTGGGGATGCAGAGGTCCCTTTTGGGAATCGTTAAAAAGGTTTTCTTTAAATTGATCCTGTCGCAGCAATGACTTAAACCAACAAAATTAAAAGACAACTCAAGAAACTTTTTTTTTTTTGCCTTTAAAAGGGTGCCTTGAAAAACACCCCTAAACTCTTTTTTTTTTTTTCCAGCTGCAAAATTCAGAGCCAATTTCCTTATCCCACTTAGCCTCTATCAACTACAATCAGCTGCTTGAGAACATGCTGCAGGGGAATAACTGTGGAAGGAAAATGTTAGACAGGTAGACATTTCAGAATAGATTTCCTTCAGAACTCTGATGGAATGATGAGAATGAGCGTTGAGCAACTGCAACTGAAGCAGCAACAATCAGTGCTGAACTCATGTGTAAAGTCAAATAATGAAGTCTAGATTGATCTATATGGATTTGGAAATCATCCCAGCGTTGCACATAAGCCTGTCTTAATACTCGTGATGTGTCGTCTGGATCACACAATGGACTTAAATGTACACTGAACATGGCTTGTTGAAGGGGAGAACAGATGGCTGAGTTATGGTCTTACACTTAACCCACTGCAAACAAAGTTAGGAAGCGACACATCTCTTCTGCTTTGACCGAACAGAGGTAAAATCTGACCCAGTTGATCTTACTCGAAATTGCTTTTTTTAAAACCTGTAATTCAAGATACAGGAAGTACAACACTTAAAGCACAACTGGGCTGCTCTCTCTAGCCTATGTTACATATTATCCTAATTTTTTCTTTTAAATCAAGTTACATTGGTGTAAAATGCAGGTGGTCTAACACCAAATGGATGCCATCAGTCTCAATCCTGCTTGAAATTGGAAAATGTGATTTTTGGTGCAGTTGCTGTGCAGCCAGCCCACTCTAAGACATCCACTGAATAACAGACCTCAAACATGTTCCTGCCATTTTCTTGTGCTGACTTGCGCTCACCATTCAGTTTCCCTAAAGTGGCTACATGGCCGGGCTGCAAACGCTACAGTGGGATTTTTTGCTTGATTACACCTTTGATAAATGAGCTGGCTAGGAGTGGCTAGAACAGTAAAGAGAGAAACATGACATACAGCCTTGAGTATAAATATAAAAAAGTGAGAAAAGCAAACCGCAAGAAAGCCAAGGATGACATTTGTGGGACTGATCGCAAAAAAAAGTGCCTTAAATCTCATCATTTCTTTGATCATGTACATTTCAACTCAAGTTGCACTCGTGACTTCATTGACTAGCTCTCTCAGCTGCTGCCACTCCTTGTGGGTTTGAAATCCCTGTTGAGAAGCGTTAGAATATTAATGGGACTTCCACTGACTGTAGAAGTTGAGCCAGGGCCGGCGACTTGGGGAGATTTAACCAGACTGACAGTTCACAAGGATGAAAGCTATTTCTGTGACAGATTTAAGTGAAGGGATCGTTTAAGGGAAAAGTGCTTAAAACAGATCTGAAAAGAGCCTGAGGGGGTCTTGAGGAAGGTCAATTTTTTGAGGGTTGACAGTTAAGTGGATTAGAACGACTTATTGGATGCTCAGTAAAAAAAAAGTAAATCCATATGGTCACAAAAGCCCTGTAGTGGCAGAGGGGAGAGTGTATCATCATGGTAAATGAGAGCAGACATCAGAACAAGGGCTGCCTTAGGCCATCAGATTTACAAAGAGTCAAGGATAGGACTTACTGCTGCTCTTGCCAATGTCTCAGGATCAAAGTGAAAAATAATTAACGCGTATCTTCTATCTTTGAGGGCAGATGGTATTTTTTCATTGTTGATCTAGGGGCTTGTGCAGGGTGACAGATGTTTTGTGTCCGTGTAATGTTTTTTTTATTAACTTTTGAACATGTTCCCTGAAGATGCCTGACGCACAAGCTAGACACAAGTTTGACTCAACTTCACTTTACATATTGTAGGAAAGGCAATGTGTTCCCAGCTCTTTGTAGTTTGTTCGCTCAAATCTTACCTGGATGTTTACTCTCTCGATGACACAGGAGATGACATGGAGAACCTGCATTTTGGTGTCGCACTCTGTCACCTGCTGCAACAACTGAAAGAGCAGCCCGAATATCGACTCAAGGTACTAAACAGAGGGAAGAGAATTTAAGAGTCAGAAAAGGAGAAATGCAAAGCTTAAAATGTTAATTTAATCAGGGATTATTGTAAAATTTTGATTCTTTTCATTGCATGTTTCAGCATTGGTGGCATACTGACTTACTGGTAGGAACTGCTCTGTCCGGAACTCGAAGTCATCAACAGGTGCTCGTGAGTAAAGGATGAAATCAAACTGTTTATGCTAAGTATGAATAGGTATAACTATGACTTGGCATTACTATGGACTGATAGATACAGTGAGGTTTCATACAGATACAAATAAATGATGCCTAATATGATATAAAATTAGGGGAAGGATATTGAGCTTCAGAGTTGTAGCTGTCTCAATCCGCACCTATAAGAAAAAAGAAAAGATGAAGATAGTGTTTATTTTGAAAAGAAGTTTAGAAATCACTTTAACCTCTCAGTGCATCAGGATTGTTGGCTAATCAAAGCCACAGAGGAGAAATATTCAGTTTGTGGGTATTTAAATAAAAGTAGGAATATGTAAAAAGATGAACGAGGACAGAAGATCACCAAAGCTGCACATTCAGCGATGCAACCGGACACAAAATATCAATACATTTTCCTTTAATGGCATCCTCAGAGAGACACGACAACATAGCTTGGTATGACACTGTTCTGTAGGAGTGTGCACCTACAACAAGTTAGCTAGAAAAAGGCTGTCTATTGGCATAAACTGAAGCAGCCTCTCAACTCTTATAGACTCTAGCAGAGTAATCTAGCAGTGTCAGAGTGATGGAGGTGGAAAAGCCCGTGAGGGAAAAAGTGATCAGATGGAGGAGATTAAAGAAGGTAAACGACTGAAGAGAAAGGTGAGGGACTGAGAACTCAATTACAGCCGGCCTTTGCCTCTCAACAGCTTCACATCACACAAAGTACAAAAAGGCATGCGTCTCTACATAGGCAGACAAGTGAAGGCGAATGTTAGCAACACCATCTAGTCTATGAACGCAAGCTTTGCAATGTTATTTCAATCTAAATAGGATCCATTTATTTGACTATTTGTTTATTTCCTGACACAGCTACATTATTTCTTTAGGTGTTATGACTCACATCCTGGTTTCATTCCACATGGAATTTTAAAAGTGTCTTTCTTCTCAGCCACAAGACTCAAGTCAACTCTATAACTGACTTTTGTGCTCATTTTCACATCTATAAAAGATGATAAACCCAATATCTATGTTATCGTGGAGGATGGAATACATTTGTAGAAATAAACTGTGTTATTTCTATATTTTATTTTCAGTTTATAAATCATTAATACACACATATTTTTAGGCCAGTATCTTGGAACACACAACTTGTCTCCATTGAAGTGGTTTCTCTTTTTGGACTTTTGATGCCAATCAATTCACTTCAAAAGGTAAGTCAGCGGTCTGGAGAAAGTTAGTTAATTGGCCCTGTGCTTATATTTTTGTGCTTCAATCCAAAGCATAAGATCAGTAGCATCAAACTTTACTATCAAGTGACTGCCTTAAAAAAGCTTTCAAAGACCTCCCGTAAAAACAACTATCGCATATTTGATGCACAGGAAGATACCAGCAAAGTGATTTCAGCTTTAAGCTGCATGACGACATTCATACCTTTTATGACAAACTAAAAACAGTGCATGTTTATGAAGGACTGAGAGCTAAACAGACTCGAAGGCTGCCACAATACGATCTGTCTGAAACAACCAATAACACTGCAATACCAAGATTAATTTGGTATTGGTGAAGGAGTGTACCAATCAATATGCAACACGTTCAACTACAGAATTGATTTAGCTTGTAGTGACTCAATTATTAGTTCCGGGGAACAGAGGAAAAAAATATAACCACTTTTCAATACAGAACACAGCATGAAATAGAGTCATTAAAAACCCATTTGACACTTTCACAAGGATTACATTTACCAAAACGATCAATACTGAATGATGTTTCAATCTGTGTAAGACTCTCACATCTAAAAACTTAACAAGCTATGGGTTCGGTAACAATCCTCTCAACCAGCTTATCATGTCTCCAAGGTAAAGTCATTCAGAAATCATTCAGAAAGAAGAGAAAAAACTATTCTTCAACATCTCTATGAATCCATCAAATAGATCCAAACTGACAAATTGTCTTAATAGTCCTCCATTCATAAGAATTTCAAACACTCGTCCTCACATGAAGTGGAGCAAGACTACTGTAAAATCTACATTCGATATGTGAAATTGCTTTAAGTTCAATTTGAGACACAGTTGGATTTAGAGATGTGCAAATGTTCCCCTTGTGTCTCCAAGATCATAAAATACAGAATAATGTTTCAGTAATGCTGCATACATTAACCAGGAACAAAAGGAGACTGTTGATGAACGAGGCCCATCAGTTGCCATCAGCACTGGCCTTGTTGGCAATTCAGACACTAATGAGAGAAACTGCATTTCAATTCCACAGCAAAACGTAGAAGATAATAGACTGCTTAATGAAGTACTCAGACGGGTCTCATAGCATGCACACACGGCCTGACAAAGATTCAGTCAAATACATTTGCTTCCCCTTATCATTCAGTCTCACGCCGTCTTTGAGGAATACTGAAAGACAGCAGGTTCAGACTAATTTTCATAAGTGATTAAAAGTGTAATCAGTGAAAATTACATTGAACCATCTCACTGAATGAAAACAACCCAAAGAAGATGGGCAACAACTCTGTTAAAAAGCAAAAGCAGATCCCAATAAACTGATATGCCAGTAGATTACGAACTGATGTATGCAACTATGTCTAGGAATATAGATCCACCATGCTCTTCCTTCAGGAAAATAATTTAACAAGTGACCCAGTGGTTATTACTTCAGTTAAATTCAATACAGATGGCAGCAGCTATTAGAGCCCAGGAGTGGGTCAAAGTTTTATTATGGCCTTATTATTAGACTTTGTTATTAGACACCAACCACAAAGGCAGTAAACAAGTATTATCTAGAAATTAGAAGAAGCAGATAATCAACAATAATTTGCGCAAATTATAGTTACAGCTATCTTATCACCAGAGCCACTTGAAAGAGAGCTATCTTATAATAAGCTTTTTGGAAAACAAAGAAATAATTAGTTGGGATTTACCTGTGAGTTAAATTTAAGTTATCATTTTTCATACATTGTAAGAGTCACAACAATTATGTTTGTTTGGCACAAGCAAAAGTGAGCAAACTTTGCCTCAGGCTGTGATCTTTTGATTCCAGTAGTAATTTATAGTTCAAAAACAAATGTCACTCATAACAATGCATGTACTGTACCAGAAACATGATTGAGTCAGATTATAATCACGAGGCACAAATCCATATTTTAAAAAGGTACAAAGGCTTCCAGCAGTTGAGGGAAAAGTGAGGAAATGGGACACACTGTTGATTAAAACGTTACAGCTTGATGTCATTAAAGCTGGTTTAACAACATATTTGGGAAAACATTTTTACCTCCCACTGGGCCAAAAGACAGAAGGAGTTAAACCTGCCACCAAGATTATTTTTTAGCACTCACTCAGAGTCTGTGAGTAACCATCAGAGAAGAATGCAGCTGTAGAGGAGAACATATTGGAGGAAATGTGGATTCAGATCATGAGTGTTATTTATAGATGCCAAAGAACTGTTGATGTGTGTGCAGGCATGTCTTTGTCAAACATGCACAGCTTCCATAAGGTGTATGATTACCATAAAATTCATTCATTGTCAACAAATCCATTTCTCAAAGGCACAATAAATAAAGATATATTAAGACATTTAATAACAAAAAAATGCATATATAATGAGTCTGGCTTGTACCTGACATTCATTATCTGCCCAGCAAAACCCTCAACAGACGTTAATTAACACAAAATCCTACAGTCAGGCACCTCAGGAAGAAAGACCATAAGACACTAATTTCAGCCACTTAAGGGTTTTTTATAAGATTTCACTAATCACATTTAAGGCACAGGTTTGTCCATCAGTTATATTAACAAGCTCATAACTCCCCTTAAGCCTATTTGTTGCTTAAGGCAGTCACACAAAACACCTAAGTCTAATCTAATGAGGCAAGATGACTGCACCTCCATTATTAAGGTGCCAGGCTCTGCTATGATCTTCACAGGTTATTACCTTCAAAACCATTATGGATTAGGGATAGGAATTTTGCTGAATCACTGATGTTTAAATGAAATATGGTTAAAAGACTGATGATTAAAAAAAATGTGGAGATGGGGTTGGGAGCAGTTACAAAAGCAGATAATACAGCAGAAAATGAAAAACAGTAAATTAAAAATCAATCCAGCTGTCATAGTGTAATGAAAAGATGTTCTCTCGTACACAAACTATGGATCTCCTCATAAATTAAGACAAATTAAAACCCCCGTTTTAGTTAAAATAACACCCTGTTATAAACTCTGTCATACAAAGCCCCATTAACTGTAACCAATTTAGCCCACATGCAGTTAAATTATAATTTCAATAAAACAACAATTCTACTCGCTCTACAGTCTTCTAATTAGACTACAGTAATGAAGATACCCCTCTACCATTTAAAATAAGACAATAAAGCAATCATAAGTGGCTGAGCTGACACATAATCACAGGAGCAAATCAATAAGACAATAAGAGAAATAAGCAACATAAATACCGATAAGCAATTGGACTGATTGATAGGGGCAGTTTTCTCCATTAGGACATTAAAAGTGTATGATCAATAATTAATTTGGCCAAGGAGGCTCTAATAGGCCTGGGCAATATTGATCAGGAACCTATGATTGGTGATCTGCTCGTTGATGTAACAACAAGCTTGACTGAAGAAAGACAACTGAAACTTTTTACATCAACGAGCAGAACAACTGAAACTGTATGAGCCATTATTCCACTGGTAAAACTTGAGCTCCAATACATGAGACTAGATTATACTTAACTGTATATATTCAATCTAATTTTATCTATTAAAAATATAACATTAAATCAAATAACTGTTTTAGAATTGTTATATCCTCCCTTAACTTCATGTATGTGGCTTACCAGTATTTCCACATTGATATTTTTTTCATAATTTCCTCTTTATTTGATTTTCTTTTGACACAACAAGTACTAAAAACATCTATGAATATGGTGCGGTGGCCTGCTAGCACACATCGTTACGTCAAACCAACAATATCTCTAAATAATAATACTTGGGGATAAAATAAAGGGAAAACGAAACACCCACTGGTGAACATAATTCAGTAAAAATGCCTAATAATTACAGATATGTAAAATACAATTATCTTAAGACTGAGCTACTGAATGTGGAATACAAAGCGATAAAAGTGGGTGAAAGCATAATGCTCATTAGACACATTGTGAGCTGCCTGTTCATCATTTTACTATAAAGCCCAAATAATTAAATGCAAAAGATGTGGCCCTCTGCATTTAATGGGCTTCCATAGCAACAGGTGGCATTATGTCCCACTGCAGTACATATGTGAAGATGAGGAAGCCAATCTATAATATTTCAAATCATGTATAATGTGTGCTTCTGAATTTATGCATTCTTTCTTCCATCACATTAATATTAGAGCATAGTGTTTGCGTGGGATCTACCTTACAAGTATTATTATCTTAATTATGTTTTAATCCTAATTATATCATAATCACATTAAGTATGCATTGCCGTTAAGAGGCCTGCAAATAAACAAACATCTAAAAAGTTCCTGCGCACAAAGATGGATTAAGAAATAAGAAAAGCAATTAGACGCGGAGAGACTGAACCCACTGACTCACTAGGGTTCAATCTAATGGTTAGATTATGTTGTATTGCATTATAAATAATGCACTGGATTTTTCAAATTCCTTTATATAAATTCTGTTGAAAGAAAACACATCAATCAAGTGCATGGCTCATGAGGCAAGAAAACCAAGGATGGAAAAATGCAATTTGAATTGGGGTCGACTATGGCATAATAACACCTACTTTCCCGCAAACAGGATCACAAAGGGGTTTATTAAGGTCATGGCTGAATAAAAATGTCAATGAGTAAATAAAAGATTTGGCCTTTTATTCAAAGCTATTCTAAAAGATGACTTCTGTAAAACATACTCACAGTATTTTGAGAAATCAGATGGCAAACCTTCCCACAAACCCTGACTAACTACGTTTTGTGTGTAGAAAGATGGCAGCATAATAGCCGTGGTTCCATGCTGTTAAGCCGAGAACTGTGTTTGTGTAGCTGACTGTGCACTTTCACTTGCATCCCAACTCAGTCATTAGAAATTCAGTGTTTTATGGGAAAGCTGGCACTCTGGCTACATTAAGCAGTTCATGAAAAAAACAAAGACTTTACGTTTTTAGCCGTCTTACCACCAAGTCAGGATCCTGCATGAGGCTCAGGATGACTTCGTAGAGCAAAGGTCGAAGGTCCGATTTGAACTTGACAGAGATCCACTGTCCTATTAGCCAGATGACTCGTCTGCGAATCAACTTGTACCTGGAGAGGGAGAGAGAGAGGGAGAGGAGTCAGTAATTCTTGCAGAGAAATACTTTCATAATTTAGAGAAATCAACCAGCTTATCACGAAAATGTAGCTACAGTAATGGTATCCATTAAAAACAACTTTGCCAGCTATTCAAATGATGAAATCTGTTATTGCTTATAGCTCATCTTGAAATTGCTTTTATCAGTAGTTTATGTATGAGACTGCGGCAAAATTTGTGCTCTGAGGGAGGGAGCCCATATCGCTGTCCGTCTATTGCCCATATCCAACTCAAAGCCCAAGTCTAATTCAACCCACACTGTGGTTGGACACATTTCCGTGTGCATCTGAACGCCACCAGATTAGAGTCTCCGGAGATATAGTTACACAGGATATTGAAGACCGGTTGAGTCGGTTTTTCTCATAATAACGCTCTCAAAACACAACCCAAGGGACAAACTGAGAAAAAGGAAAAGGTGAGGAAAGTATTTTGAAATAATCATGTAGCAAGGAATCTCTGTCTTTCTCCATGTCTGTGATTTGCATATCTTGAGTACCGTTCATCTGATCTACTTCGAAAGAACTAGAATGTTTACCATTGTTTGGCAGCACCATCAGCTCCTCCAGGATACCTCAATCATTGGTTACTGATGTGTGGCTTGAAAAGTACCAATGTAATCACCCAGATTTTAAATTACAAATATCAAACATGCTTGATATTATCTGTAGTTCAGAAGACTTAAGAGTGAATCTGTAAACATCCGCCACCATGGCTAAATAGTGTGTGATGTAAATCAAAATACTGAGCTGCATGTCCCAAAAGTGAAGCACTACATGTTTAGACCTGATGATTTTTCAACACTTGTATCAGGCTGGCAAGAAATGTCCCTAAGCATCTGCCCTTTTTTCTATCAAGACAGAAACTGTGTAAGGACTGCTGTGACAGAAATGAGGGGATGGAGGAACAGAGAAACAAGAGGATAAAGGATGGGGGGGGGTTAACACTCTTGTTGGCTTCTTGTCAAAAATCCACAGGGACCCACAGACCAGTCTGGGGCACTAGCCAGAAGATACTAAACAACGGCATGACTAAGGACTGAGACAAACAAAACTGTGTGCTCGCCGTCTGTGTTTGGGTACGGGTGTGCAAGTAAAGAAGAAAAGAGTGTGCTTGTGTAAATAAGCAAAAAAGCTTGTTCCTGTGTTTCGGTATTGATTCAATTAATTTTCCCAATAAATCTCAAATGAATATTAGCCAAAGGAATCTTGTAAATTAAAACTGACACTGTAGATTACCATCACCATTAATGTTAAGCTACACACCATTTGGACCCAAATTCTAATCATCTTAAAAGCACAAGATGGCACTTAGACATTCTTGGACCGAGGTACTCAGAAGCAGTGGAGCATGCACAGAGAATAAACTAGGATCCAATTACTTTTAAAGGCAAACAAAGGCATGCAGAGCAATCTGATTTTGAGAGAGCTTTTACGAAGGTAGCAACATATGGGATGGTTGAAACATGATGGAGCAGGAACAGCAGTCCGAGTGGACAATGGCTGTGGGCACATTACCAGAGCTCTCTCTGCATTCAGGCTCCAAACAACAGCTTGGCACCAGAATATTGGCACTCAGATAACAAAATGGGGAAGATAAATGATCAAATTACAGATGATTATCAGTTGTCACACCAATGTTCTAACAGCGTCGATCCACAGCAACTTCCATCTATCATTCTTATACACATGCCCATTTTTGCTGGCATGGTTTGGGTCTACTTGTCCTCTTAGAGGGAAGGGTCACTGTAATCCAATGCAAAGTTGCCATGAGTGATTGGCGGCATTAATCTGGAGTCCTGGCCAAGGTACACAGAAGCTATTCTGGCTGTCCGTGGTTGCCCAACAACTTTTTAATGTACATTTCAGGTTGGTATTCCTTTAATTTGCTACCCATGTGTATGTTTAAGATTTCACGCATGTTCTGACTTGAGTGCACAAATAAAACATGATGGCAGATGTCAGCATATGGATTATGACGTCAGAAATAATGGCAGCTGCTTAAGTGACTCAAAGATTAGTGATGCCAACTCTGCATGCTATATAAGAATGATGCATTTGTGCATGACTGTGACTGACAAATGCAGGCTACAGGCTACAGCTTACAGTGTGTGCTGGCAAAGTGGAAGAAGAGGATGAAAAGGCAGATGGACAGGCAGGTAGACAGGGGTATTTGTCTGTCAGTCAAAGGTTAGACATGACTCATCGACACTAAACCCACTTCCTCCTTGCAGCTGTCAGCGACCCATTCTCATCCTTCTGGCAAACACATGGGAAATCCATGTGGGCAAAATATGAACTAGATGAAAAGCAGAATACCAATTATCTACAAACAAGTCCAAACACACATGGAAATTGTTCCATTTCAGGCCAGCGTCGTAAAATACCTAGCTGGGAATGCCTTTGTCATGATTTTAGCTGTGTTTTTGTAGTAGTGATTAGATTTTTAATTAGAGTATTCAAGATATTCAAGAGTAGATCTTGTCACCTGAGCATAAGTCATAACATGGATGTATAAAAGCATGGAAAATGACAGTTTAATGTAGGATCTTTGCTTTAGATCAAAAGGTGATGGAGACTTGTTGTAATGTGGTAATTACTGTATACCATGGGAGTCACAAGGGGAGCAAATACAAGAGAAAGAGTAGTAAACACTTACACTAGCATAACTGTAAGAGGGAAAGCCAGAAAAAAACCTATTGACAAAATGTCTGGGGGGCTCATGAAGCCAGATGCGATAGCCAGCCATCAAAGACAGAGCTGGTGCATCTTTTTGTTCATCAACACTTTCATCAAAGCACATTTTACAGTATCCATTGGCTACCCAGGGGAGGGACCAGCTTTTCTGTCAAAACTCGTCACAAAAGGTCAAGCCACGAAAGACAATGTCAAAATGCCAGTGTTTGTGTACAGAGTATGTTCTATCATTTCACTGTCAGACCCTGTCAGCATACAGCATGCAGCATGCAGCAATCTTATGCTGTGTTCAGACCAAACGTGACTCAAATTATTCATGTGACTAGATTACATACAAAGTCAATGATAAGACACACAGGGGGCAGCGAATGATGAAAATTGTGTCAAGCAATAATCGCGTGAGTTGAAAATATTAAAGTCAAGCACAATTTCAGCGTATCATCATGTCACGAAGGCCTATTGGTAATTACGTTTGCACTGACATCATGCCGTTCACGCTGATGATGTCCGGACTTTGAACGTGAAGAGCAATGGAGGAGAGGATAATAATCACTCAGAGCTGTATGATTACACATCTACTCATGCGGAGACGGAACAAATAAGGAGCTGCCGTGGAGGGAAGTGAGTGAGAAGGTCAGGCTACTTGGTAAGTCATGTCAGCATGGCCTAGCTCTCCATACAGGGAAAAGGCTTTTTAAAAGTTGTTTACTTGTCATCTGGCCAACAGACCTGACGAAGCATGAATTTAGGCTTTTTGCAAGGTGGCATTATGATGTTGTTATTGCTGCATCCTTCTGATCCACTTATTGCAGTTGGATCAGAGAAAATCGATTTCTTATGCTGTCACTTGATTAGTTAGTGACTTTAATTACCTTCAAATTAATAACTAATTACCAAATGCAAGTAACTGAACGCAGGTAATTCCATTCCTTGCAAATTCTTCCAAGTAGGCTCGAACTGTGTGTAGTGAGAGCAGACCTGGGGACTGTTGACATTAAGGGAGTGTGTGACTGTGTCCAAGCTGGAGTCATGTATTTTGTATGAGTACATGTGTATGTGTGCACAAAGACGACTTGTTGTCATCACAGGTGAGACAGCTGTTTTGTTTGAGACTGAGGAGCCTGACAGCAAGTCAGAATCCAACTGCAAGTTCCTGTTCCATTGCACAAGACTAAGTGACAAGGAGCTATTTTTTTGGAAGTTACTTACTTATTTACTGATAGCCTGAGGATAAGCCAGAGGTGTAAGTCAGCCACAATAGTTCTGCTGACAGATATGGTTATTAATATTTAGACTGCTCCTGCTTCACATTGTGTGATAAAGACAGATTTACGCCGAGCCCGTCTTAAATCAGTGAAACCTAAAAGAAGCTCAATGACACTATCGAAGTCCAATAGGAAAAGATTACCAAACCTGTGCGCATATAAGTTAACACATACACGGCTTCTGCATGTACGGTAAGAGACAACACTCAACAAATGTTGTATTCCATGACTGTAATGCATGACGCAGTTGCTAAGAATAACCAGATGGGAAGTGTAGGATAATTTGCCACTATGATGTACTATCCTGCCCATATCACAGCCAGCAATCAAATAAAGTTTCATAGATTTGATGCTTATGCAAGCAATCATGATACTTATCTTAAACATCAGTAAAAATAGCTCGAGTCTGAGAATGTCTTGGGTTTGCATTGTTAGTTAAGAGCTTGCTAAATGGCCATTGGGCTCAGGGTAGTACTTTTGAAATCTCTGTTCCACCACAGCTAGCATTCAAATACATGTCATCTCCTCTGGTTGATTTGGATGTCCAGATTCACAAAAATATCATACACTTGAAATTAAAGTTGAATCGTTCTCAAGTGGAAAGTTTGTGTTTGTTTTGTAGTGTTGGTGGTTGTACGAAGAACTGCCTCAGTGTTGCTTTACTAATAATAAAAAGCATGAATTTAGAACTGTAAGTAAACACTTGGAGCATCAATCGACAGCTTCCAGCCAACTAAAACACTACATTTTAAGTGACGATGGTGTAAACTGCAGGTTACTTAAAAGAAACAAACACAGGTTTGTACAAGGAATTCCATAACTCTAAACGTCATCACACTGATCAGAGACAGTTTGAATCAGTCAAGTGACAAGCAAGTCTCTACTCTTGGGGACAGGTCATCAACCAGGCCTGTCAACATTGAATGCCCACAGACAGTTGATAGCATGTAAAGCACTTGGCTCCCCATCTGGACCTACATTAGTCCATTTCATTGTCTCATTGTCTCTTCTAAAACAGAGGTCTGAGGTGTGTGGCAGGACAGCCTGCTGTGGGCCTTCAACAGGACCCACAGCAGATGACTGCTTCCTTTCATCTTCTTTGTTTTTCTCCCCAAGGCTGAAAGGAGACATGAACAGTCACTGTACTGTGATGCACATTTGCAGTGTATGCAACATAGCCATATGTTTGCATGTCATAACATATCACACTCAGACAAAAATGTATCACTGAAAAGTAGTATGTTTGCAACTCTGGGACCACCAAAATTGGGTAAAACATAAATATATAATCTTTTCCACCCATTGTAACATTGCCTGAATGCTGCTGAGCTCTTGCAATACCAAAGAATATCACAAAAATTGATTCAGAAGCAGGATTTATGTTCATCGGGATAAATAAAAGTAAAATGACAACCCACCACAGGGAAACAACATAGTGACACAGACAAATTGTGGCCTGAGAGGAAGCAGAAAATCCTGCAGGTGTGGGAGCAGGTGGATGCAGATCTCTAGTCCACACAACAGAGACCGTTGAGGACAAAACCAATTTCGCCGTTTTAATTACACAGGTTTCTGAAGAAGAAAAGTATTTACTTTCAAACTATTTTAAATGTACACATCCTGCTAAGCATATTGCTGTTTAGTATTTCATTTTTCTTGGTGATGTGGATCAAGTTCCAGGTAATGTAGCTGTATCAAACACTCCTCAAACCAAGAAGGCAGGCAGTGCAACTTGATCTGGGAATGCTCTGGTAACAGCGACAAATATGCACTAGGCGAGTGTGTTGGCCAGAAAATCTGCTCTTGGAATGGATTCTGGCAGATGTCAAAATAGGTATTGCCCTTCTGCTTCTCAAGAGATACTTCTAAGTCGGGAAAACATTTCAGGCATGTCACTTTTGTTTTAGCCAACCCGTCTGGTTTCATGCTCATAAATGAACACAGTGACAGCCTTTGACAGCCACTGTTAGATGAAATGCTACACAGAAACTATACAGTGAAGTTGTAGTTTCCTTTTACTACTGATTCTTTCTATACTTGTACATAGAAAAATTCTATAACCGGGTGTGATCTCACAGTATCTGCTTACCATTTGTATGTGCCAATAGCAATAATGCAAATGAGTGGCTCCAGCAGTGCCTTCATTAGCTAAGACCTATTGCAAAAATCTCTCCAATAACAAAGAGACAACAGACAAACGACCAAAAGGTGGAATTTAGAGGATATGGACCAAGGCTTCACCCCAGCATACATACAAATACATACACATATTTGCTATTGATTGCTTGCCAACCCTAATTTTCAATATCATTAACAATACGATGTCTGCCCATGACATATAGGGTACAATGCAAGTGTCTTTTGTTTTGTCTCCCTTTCCCTTTGGTGTAATTATGGCATTGGCAACCTGCCAGCTTCTGTCAATCAAACAAAGACCTTGACATGCCTCACTGGCCAGCATTGCTGATATTTCCCCCACAAGACCTTTTTTCTTTCCTTTCAATGATGAAAACATATTAGCAATGGATTTAAAAACATGTGGACATTGTGTAAGTGTTATCAAGTGGAAAGTATTGTTGACAAACATTATTGTTGTGTGTAAGGAAGGCTGATATGAAGTCTAAACATTTGTGGCATTTTTATGACTGTACCAGCACAAAGCACTGGACCAAAGCAGAGATAAGTCAGCAGGCACAAGTCTACAATATAACAGTTAACGGTCCCACAATTCCCTGATATCAATCCACCCGAACACCTTTTAGGATGAACTCGAAAGTGGCATCAGTAAAAATAAAATCCACCTATAAACCTTAAGCAGTTGTGCTAAGCACTGATGCCTGCATGGTCAGCTTTGATACCAAATCACTACACAGGTCCCCCTGTTCAGTCGTTGTGACAAAGACAGGTCTTTAAACGAGTTCCAGCACATTGTAGAAAAAGGATTTAGAAATTTCCCCAGGAAATGAAATAGAACTGCAGCACATACACATAATCTAAGTGTACAGACTGCAGCATATGGAGGGGAAATGGGGTGTTACAGGGCTGTGACTGTGCTGAAAAAGATGGCGCTTTAAAATAAGCTGTTTTAGATGAAATACATACTGTAAATATAGACTTTAAGACTTTACATATATTATTTTTATAAAACATCAGAGGAAGTATGTTTGTGTGCCTGGGGTGTACAGAATGATACATAGAACTGTGACAAGATGTAAAACATGATGACATACTGACAACTTGTAGACAAGTACACATTTTAATCTAGCCCAGGAACATATGCACACAGAGACACACACACAAGGAAAAAAACTAGCACAAGCCCCTGATTGCTTCTAAAAAAAAAAGAACTCCACTCAGTGATGGACTTCATCAAAAAGCACCCATGCTTTTACATCTATATTCTTATTACAGAAGCCTCTTCAAAAGACTGTGGCGAACATCTGAGAACTGACAGCAACACAGCGTAAAACAGCACCGCAGCAGTGAGAAATCAATGAGAGTTGAAAAGTTTATCTGCTGTCATTTATATAACTGACCATGGCTTTACTAAAGTAAAACAAAATCCTCTTAGCACAAGGCAACAGGTTATCAGCTAAGGACCTCTCTGTTGTCTTTTAAAAGAAATTCTTTGGCAGTTTAATGTTAAGGCTGGACTTATCTATTCATGATCAACAACATCACTGGAGACTAAACCAACCATGTATTTATCCTGCTATTCAAAACAAATCCACAAGTACATATATCTTAATGTTTTGGGTAGAGTTTGGGTTTAGAGTTTAAAAAGCTGCTGGCTTAAAACCAAAACTCTCACTGAAGAAGAAGACAAATAAGCAGATACAAAAGAACAAGAAGCAAAACAAGAACAAGAAGTAGAAGAAGCAGAAAAAGAGACATGAAAAAACAGAATGACCTGACATGGTCTTGAGTCTTGGCCAATTTTATCGGTTTGTTTTTATCCAACTTTTTACCTTCCTTGTATTCATTTCCATTTTTATTATTTTCATCTGTTTCTGGGGGAGTTAATGAGTGCAAATGCAAATGTGTGTGTGTGTACACAACTAACCAAGAAAGCCCTACATCTGGAATGTCGCTACATCCCTGTGTAGTACACTCATTTTTATTTCCCAAGACATTCTATTCATGCACTCCTATCCAAGACATGACTGGCATCCTTGATCACTGTCTCGATGAACTGGGTTTGTTTAAATACAAAGAAATTAAGTAAAACTTTGAATGTCAAAAGGAAAATAGCAGTCTTGTACAGTGGAGGTGAACTGAACCCTTAAAAAAAGCAATAAAAGGACTCTGGTACAATGTTGAGGGGTTATTCACACCTGCACTGTGTAGAAAATGAGCCACGGTGACATCAGCACCGACATTCTGACGTCAGCACTAACCCAAGAGGCCGACCTCTTGAGTGCTGCAGGCTTTTTGTTTTGATTGTCTTGGGGTCTGTGTGCGCAGGGCACTTGCTTTGTTCTTCATATCACTCTCACCACTTCGCCTCTGGCCACTCTCCCATCAATTTTAAAATGCATTCATCCATCAGCTCTCTGTTTATTGTTACCGCATCTGACTGTGTAGAGTTTGAGGTTTGTAGAGTTTATGCTTGCAGTGGTAGTTGGTATTACAGTGTTCAGGGATACACCGAATACATTACCTCCCCACTGCTCATGCTGTTGCATTTTGTTTTCTATCAGTCAATACTTGGTTAGACGACGGACACTATAATTATAAACTAAAAGTGTCTGCTCCATGCAGCAGCCGCACCAGCAGCGGAGTCAAAGCACAAAGTTGGAGGAGTCATATTTCACTTCTCACATGACGATAGTAAGGAGAGGTGACCTACCAACCTTCGTAGAGTTTGCTTTCCTGTTTTTCTTCTTAAACAACACATCTAATTGCTGCTTGTAGAGTGATGGAATGAATGAAAGCAGTAGTTGTTAATGTGACCACAACAGACATTGACTTAAAGCATCTGCTGGCTACATATTAGCCTTTTGGCGTCCATTGACTGCGCTGTTGACTGTGATCAATAGCTGAGCAGAGGTTAATAGTCAATTAGCTTGAGTTACACAGTAAGGAATTCTAACTATGGAATGGATCAGACACCACTTAGGTCTATAAGCAAGCTCATACACAGTAAAACAAACCACAGTCTTAGTTTAACAACTATGGTTTCAAGCCTATACGACATTGTTAAGTGACACACTAATGCTTTGAAGTTTAAACACTTTCAGACAATCTGATGCAGTCCAACTCTCACTCTCCGTTTGTTCAGCTAGAGCTGGTTTATTTGACTGGTATATACCAATACCTATAAATGTAAAATTTCATTAGAAATGAAATACACATCCTGAAAAATGTGTGAATTTTTCAAAAGGAAATGCAACACTCCAAGCAATACCTGTGATGGCTGACTTGCAGCTCTCCTAGAAGCTGATTCTTGAACCACTGGTCAAAGTCCACGTTGTCAAACAGCTCATAGGCTGCCAGTCCCACGGCATTGTAAACTGTAGACAAAACAATCACAAAGTCAAAAAAAACGTCATTGTATATTACAAATGTACAATTTAGTATAGTATTAAGAATAGGACTACTACTATATGAAATACAACAGCTTTATCTAAGAGAAACTATTTCTAATCATCCTGAAATGAGACACAGAACACCAAAACCAGAGTCATCCATATCTACCTTTAAAAAGAAATTTCTGCATTTTATTACTACAGGATGTTCTTGTTTCAGGGTCTAATAGATTTAATCACACTATAAAACGTGTCACTTCTCAGTTTTTTATTTCAGTGTTTAAAATTGTATGTTTCATGTGGATTTACTTCTTCAAAACTCGTCTCTCTGGTGCAACAAAGCAGTGACAGACTCAGAACTACAGAGTGCGTATTTCTCAAAGGGTGTAATTTGTGTCACCTTGATTTCTACATCATGACAGAGAGTGGGCCATGCTGAATGTGATGCTGTAAAAAATGAATCTGTGGTGTCAAAAATAAAAGGATACACAGCAAGATTTAAAAAAAGTCACTTTTATGTTATGGCTCCTGACATTTCAGGTCTCTGTTAACACTAGAGTCAAAATGGCAATTGGGTGGCACTCCTTTTACTTTGAGCCTCATACTGCAAAATGTGTCAGTGTGTTTGCATATAATGATGCATTCCTTGAAATAGGGTGGATTTCTCCAAGTTTTAAAAACATGATTTATAAAGAGCAGCAATTGTGGGAGTGAGAGTTAGTTTAACAGCACGACTAGACCATTTAATGTTATCCTCTCTAACACAGAACATTCCCTCTAATCTTTTTAATCTGAGGTGGTCTTCAGGTAGAAATTGGCAAAAAGTAGTGGGGCTTAAAAACAGATAAAATATGACAATAGAAAAATATGACAGCGAACAATATAGATGGAAGGAAAAGAACAAAAACAGACAAGAGGTGAGACTTAAAGGAGAGAAAAACTTTGCCATTGATATATTTCTCTAGTGTTATGCTAGGCTGGCACTGGGCATGAGTATATATGACTGTGAGAGAGAGAAAGAGAGCGAAAAGCCCAAGTAGAGAAAGGAACGGGGAGATGTATAACACTGCACAAGTCTCTCAGCAGAATTATCTAAAAAGTTATGAAGCGGCTAAACGCCTCTCAGACATATCACCTCTCATTTATCATGAGAGAGAGATGAGTGGATGGAAGGATTCGGCAGAAAAGATGGACAGTTCAAAGCCATAAAAACCAAAGCTTTGAGGAGTTACAATTTATGTATATATAACTGACAGGAAACTGGAAACTCAGAGAAACATACATTTTCTTTAGCTTTTAAGAGGCCAATAAGCACTCCGTGATGTGTGGATTGATTGTTCGTAAGTACTTTAATCATCATAATTTGTGTTGTTGTCTTATGTCTGTTATTACTGAGACAGTTTAGCTTCCTTTCGAGCATAATTACTTCCTGCTCTGCAGCTATGCTCTTTTATTCTGGTTCCCTGGAAAGAGATGTTCATGAACTTTCAGTTACATTTTAGTGGACACAAAATGCGGCTCGAGGGGCAAGAGTGCAGCATTATATACTTACTCAGTTCTAATGTACAATATTTCATGAAGAGGACATTAATGCCGCTGTCAGTGCTGCATTAAAATGACAAATGTGGGACTGATGCAGGGGCGGCAAGAAATATAAGAAATCACTGCTAAAACTTGGTTCTATGGTCTATTGGTCTTGATTTTGCAGCAAATATGACTTTTTCATATTACATATGAAAAATGTGTTTATAGCATAAACTGTTGGATTGACTAGTGAGCACTTAAGCAAACTCACATGTATCATTTTGCTTTGGGGGCTCAGAAAATCACTAAACCCTCTTTTTACTGTATCATTATTATGGTTTTCGTCTATAGTTGCATTAGAACTATCATAATTATTGATGTATTTATTTTCTTCGAGGGAACAATCAGCACCTGCTGTTATCAAGCGCCCCCTTTGGCTCTTCAACCAGCTCTCACAGCCAGAATTATCAGCCACTCCCGCTACCACAGCACAGCATCATCATGCAGTGATGTCTGCTGTTTTATCAACACTGTCAACAGACTGCTGAGCTCTCTACTGGCATCCAGCTTTAACAGAAGCCCTCTTAGCAGGCAATCCAAACTGTCTGTGATTTACTCGTGTAGGCCATAAAACCACCCGTGTGGCAGCCCTGACCTGCCACAGAGTTATAAATACTAAAAGAAGGAAGAGAGAGGAAAAAGGAGGACATAGGAAAGATAAAAGAGGGGAAAACACATTGAGGGAGTAGTATAGCAGGAATTGATCACATTTTTAAAAAAATCAACAAAAAGGGAATCTATGGATGCAATTTTCATTTTCATTATCGGATCACTCAAATCAAATGTGAAGCGCTTGTCTGACTTACCTGCATCCTTCATTAGCAACTGAACAGGGTCTTCCACACTGGTTGGACCTACGACAGATACATAAACTTGATATAACAAACTGCATTCTTAAAGATAAATGTTATTTCAATATGTATACACTTCAATGAAATTTCAAAGATAACAGAAGTGACCACATAATTGGACAGCTGCAACTTAAAAGAGGTCTTCACCACATCAGTTTTGTCTCAGTTAACTCACTGGTCTATCTTCCCCTCTATTAGACAGCATTGTGAACTCAAAAATCAATAGCTGCCTCCCTTCAACCATAGTATTACCCAATCTGGCATCTTCTTTGCTCCAGCAGAACCCATTTCCACTCTGTCACTTGAAAGCGAAAGCAACTCGGGATACAGGCTCGAGGCAGAAAGTGTAATCTGCCCGTTTGAGCAACAATGTTGCTAATTCACTCACAGAACAAAAAATACACTCTAGTGCCATCAGAGGACCAGAGCTAGTGTAGGGTAAAATAATAACGTACAACACCCACCTATAGACACATCACACTAAAGTTGAACTTGAGTGATGTGTGTCTGTACTTGACTGACTAGGGAGTTGAGAGTGGTTGTAATGGTAAAGTCCTTCACTAGCAAAATTGAAGGTGCTGTCAAGTATATAGATTGCATGTTGCACATTCTGCAATATGAGCAAATGCTACATGTTTTGCTTGTTTTTTGAAATATGTATTGCATACTCTCGGGCAAAGCCTCATTTCAAGACTAGAAATATAGATGAAGACATCAGAGGTCAATTTTGAGTTACAGGTCTGTAAACTGTATGTGCAGTCTGTGTCGCAGCTTTCACAAACAAAGGCAATTCAAAGTATTTTGCATAAGGATTATAAACTAATTTAGAAAACAATACAAAATTCACAGGTGAGAGAAATACAACTTTATATCAATGGAACAGACTGATATTCGACACAATAATTCCAAAAGCTCCACAAACAGCCTCCAAAATGGACATAAAATTGAATCTAAATCTAAAAAAAGCTTCAACAAAAACTGAATCATTCTGCAGAGCAATACTTTTTTTTAGCCAGATGTGCATAATAAACTGAAATGCATGTTTTCCTTGTATTTAAAGGGTCTGCTGAAAAGGGAGCTGACTGTGCTTTTAACATAGAATACAATTTTTTTTTTTGGACATTTAACTGACCCTGGAGATTCTGAACCATTTCCAGTAGCACCGGTGTCAGTGTCTGGCTGTAGTTGTGGAAGATATCCAGGAACAATACTTCTGTACAGGGCTGAACAGTGGAGAAAAAGCACAGGAGAAATGCAGAAAGACAGTTAATGGCTGGAAAAGCTGGTACACTGCATGTGCATTTCATCACAACCATTTGTTTCTTTTTCTCCCCCATTCTTAGCAGCCTGCTGTGTTTCCGTTGTGCACTCAGTGGAGTGGAGGAATATCACATGAACAAGTAACATAAGTGTTACCCTCTATAAACACAAAACAGAAAATGTATACAAAGGGGTGTGTGCACAAACGTACACACAAACAACCGCAAACAATGCTTTGAGCTCCCGGTTCAATAAAAAGTCAATGTGACATTGTCAAGGGATTCCCATGTTTGTGTTTTCAAACAGAGAAATACTACTCCACCCACATTCACTTGTTTATTTATTGTTTAAGATATCACAAAAATCTATACTGATAAAAGGTGTAAGAAATCTGACAGCAAAGGCTAAGCCAGTTAATAAACGCACACTGTGGGCTACAGCATATATCCATGTGTCTGCATGACATCTTGCATCATATAGCTTTAACCTTTCTGCTCTAGAGGCAAAAGGTCAGAGGTCAGATGACACCTCTAAATAGACAATCCAGCGCAAAACCCTTATACTGTTGGGGAAATAGACAGGTGGTAAAATGGACAGGCAAAGGTCATTTATAATCAGCAATTAGAATTGGTGACCATGTAAGGAATAGATTGCCAGTGACATTAGATCTATGAACCATCCTGAGCTCAGCGAGTCCAGTGCTGCGTTGAAGGTCAAAAGAGGGTGTACACTGTGGGGAAAGGCATTTGAATTGTTCTATACATAAACGTGCAGACGTGTGTGTGTATTTAGATGCAGTGTTAGTACTGGATGTAATCTACAATTAGCCCCCACAACCTACATAATTGGCGGTTTCTGTGTAGATGCTTGCGTGTATCTATGCAAACCTCCAGCCTCAGGGACTGTGCTCATTTCTGAATTATAAACTCTGTTCAATAACAAGTATGTGAAAAAGCAACATGAACTTATACAAAAACACAGTGTTGATTAAAACTCTCAGGGCATTCTTCTATTTCTAATTAAATCACATTTAAATTGAACAGCTGGTTGATAGACCAAAGTATTCATCACTGTAGTTATTGTAACAGAAAACAAAATCTGGAGGCTGAGTATTGATAACTGTAATTGTGAATCAGCTCACTTTGACCTCTAATACATTTTAATAGTTTGCTACAATGCTTTATATACATTAAGAGACTAAGGTCAGATGAAGAAAATGCTTCACTCTACCTCGAAAAACAGCACAGCATAAGTTTGTCATCATCTGAAGTGATTCAAGTAAATAAATGGGACCCAAAGCAATTAAGGAGGAGATGAAAAATAAGGGGTACACAGACAAAAATAAAGACATTGGATTAGAGATTATGTCATGACTCATGAAATCAGATGAGGTCAAGCCAGTTAACTAGATGCAGCGACAGAGCCAGGATCCCTTAGGACCACTCACTGTTTTATGATGCTGCAATGCACACAACCTGCCAGTTATGCCACCACATAAAACAGCATTTTGATTTTTTGAAAAATACAGCACACACTAAAGAATACTGGTCACAAGAAATACCATAGAAATTCCATTACACCTAAATCCTCTGCTGTTTTAGCATTTGAATCTACATCTTTATCGATCCAAGAATGGAATTTCGCATCGTGATGTTTTTTTGTCACAAACTTTTACATTTATGAAATTTCACTGTTTCCAATCTAGAGATTTTAAGAGTGATGGTTTTACCCTTGTTGAAACACAGGTGGAGAGATGATTTAAGTTTTAATAACAATCCTCTCCTCACTGCTTCTAGATGCCATCAAGCTGGGGGGTTATCAGAGTGGAGCTGCCATAACTGCTTTGTTGGAAGGGCCGAGGACTGTGTGTGCAAGCATTGTTACCAGCACTGTCACACAGAAGAACTTGAAATCCTACTGCTTCAACACAAAGACATGAAGAACCAATCTCTACTTTTAAACCTCTCTTTTTTAAAAAATACAAGTTTATTGTTTTAATTTTGAGTCTACTTTTTGCTTGAGTGAATTCTATTTGCTCTTAAATTCTTACTTCTGTTTGGGTTATTATATTGCCATTAATCTGATTACACCCACACACAAGTAATCAAAATTAAAATACAACAGGATCATTATTAGTGTGTCTTTTCTTACCCGTAGACTGTACTTCCAGGAGTCACCACCTGTTTCTTCAACCGCTGGGGGAGGAGAGGAGACAAATCAGTCGAAGAAAACACTATTAGGTTTAGTATTTACGTGTAACACCTTGCTGCATTAATTCACTATATACAATAAATTCTGGTGAGACTAGCAACCAGAGTGATAAGTCTCAACATTTGGATCTGGCCCATGCATCTCTGGGTGTGTTATTACCAAAGCTTTCAGGGTCCTCTTCCCACATTGCCAGCTCCTCCTCTGTGAGAAGGAAGTAGTGTGAGACGAGCCTGCGTCCAATCTCTGTCAGCGTGGGGTGTGTGAAGAATGCCGTCTTTATCTTGTGAGCCTCCAGACTCTCTGGTTTACTGTCTGAGGGAGGGAAGAGGGAGGGAGAGCAGAAGATAGAAAAAAGGATATTTTATCCATTAATCTGTCAAATGAAAAGTCTAATGTACCACCGAAAATTACCCGTTACGTTATACTGATATACGCACTACTATTTTTTGCTTGCGCTGTAGTTCACAGCTTTATAGCTAATTTATAGTGCAATTCCCACCTAACTGTACATTTATACTGCATATTTTAATTGCTCGTAGTGAAGTCGTATACTGCAGATTATTTTTGATTCTCAGATAAAATGTAGATGATTTAAGAATTTAAGAATAGTTTCAACATAAAACCTTTATATAAAGATCACAAAAAACTCTACTTTCAGGACTAAACCAATATTCAACACAACATCATTCAATGTCCCTCTACTTTAAAATCTTCCCTTTAACTGTGACCCCTAACATATACAACTACTGGTTCAGTACTAAGGGCTCTGTTCTAGTATTCAGATACACATGGGTCTAGCTGCCGTCTGTCTAGCTGACTGACAGCATGGTCCTACTAAATAAGTCAGATGGCTGCTCTGAGCTGTGTCAGTCAAGGCTCAACTTTCCATTTAGCTATGTAACCTTACTATTCTAAACATATTTCCCTGTTTGGAAAACGAAAGCAAACGTAGGGTTAGACTGGTGCGACAGCAAAATCACACATTCAAAAAGGCCTTAACAGAAGAACCCAAAAAATGGGGCTTCGCTCTCTGACAAGCAGCGATGGCTTCAGAGAGGGATGCTCAATAAGGCACACCAAAGACCATGCTAGCTGGCAGAACAAAGACAGTGTGCTGTGCTTCACAGCTAATGAAGCACTGGAGGCCTCTGACAGCTTGAAATAAACATGAGCCATGGTCAGGTGCAGTGACGCTGATGGTATTTCAGCATTGTGCTTCACAAAACACTGTCGACGATTAGCTTTGAAGAGCTAGTGCCGTTTTCTGCTGGCCTACGAATCACACACCAACAGTTCTAAACTCCATTGTTAAGATTGCTTCTATACCTCCTTTCTCCTTTTCCACGTCTGCAATTATTATAACCTGTCATTCCTGCCTTTTTATTCCTTTCTGTCATCATTTCATTCATCCTTTATTCCCCAGTGTTCCTGCTTTTCCTTCCCAAAGCCTTCATAACCTACCATCAATGTTCTTGGCAGGTTTGTAGGCATCATTCTTTACAATCATCTTGATGAGGTTCATGCACTGAACAATGAAGCGTTCAAAGGTGACTCCCTCTCCTGCAGGAGTGAACACGTAGCTGACGGCGAACTCCAGGGAGCGCTGGATTAGGGGTATAAATGCACAAGGGTGGTACTCCAAGAAATCTAACAACTACCGAGAGGAAAGAAAAAAGAAGACAGCAATGAAGGAGAAGGAAGAATGGGGGAAATATCTTAATTAGTTCCACACAATACTTGGTCTGCAATGCCCAATTAAACAAAGCTAACAACTCTGTTATGTATCATTATACACCAATATACAAGTCAACTCACAACTTTAGTGTACAGTATGATCGTCTTCTCCAGCTTTTCTCTGCATGTACAGTCTGGACCAACCTGCCGACCTGAAACACAAAACAACAGTGCAGTGTTGTTATATAACAGCGCAGAGCATGTAATAACCTAATGTATCCTCAGGGGATCATCAATAACATGCAGTCTTGAATTATTCTTGCCATTTGGTTGCACAAAGATGGTCCATAGTTATTCAATTGAAATACAAGCAATTCAGTTTGTCAATAACATAATATAATATAGAGTAGTAGAAATAAGGAAATATATTGCTCTGACATTCACACATGATGTCAGTGCAAATCACCTATTTGATCCCATCCGTGTTAAACAAACGTTAATCATAGCTAATCAGATTGAGTAACTTTTGTATCAAAGATTTGGAATCCAATGGATGTTAAGTTATAAAATATTTTGACTTTGTGGGAAATATGCCAATTCACTTGACAGGGTTTACATTTCTAGAAGCAATCACAGTGTTCGTTTACACTTAAAGGTAGAAAACATCTGCATCACACAGCTAAAAAGAAAATTCAATTATCTTTTTTCACAATGTTATTGAGTGTACATCTTTATTATACAAAATTTAAGTTTGAGGCTTTCATTTCTTATTAAGAAATTATTGGAGACATAATTTACCGGGATGGCCACAGTTGGAAAAAACATGACAGCTGACATTTACCCAATCCTTGCCCACAATTCGCTCAATGATGAGATGTTATTGTTGGGTCAATTTGATTTATCAGACCCACTAACAATGGAGATCATTGTTTAACAAATATATATATCTTCAAACATTACATTTAAAGCTCAAAATGACAAGTAAAGTGTGTCAATTTCACATATCTCTGCAGTGCAAATAAAATGCAAGTTGTCTACCTAGAAATTACTGCTGATGTTCGCCTACAGAACAATTATTTGGTGGAAGTTAAAAAAAGAAATTCTGAACTTTCAAGTATCGAGCCTACGTCTTCATAAAAAAGTATACTGCATGAAGCCCACATAAGAAACGAGTGTCAATTGTTGATAATGAGATTTTAGTGAGTCATAATTAATTCAAAGGAAACCTTTTCAGTATGACATGAAGCATTAGATGAGAAATTATCTTAACTGGTGTCTAGTCTTGTCTATTAAATACAATCATGATGGACCTTATGTAAAAGCGGTATTAATGCGTAGGAGCAAGATAAGAAGAAAAACAGAAAGAGAAAGAAAATGTGCAGAGAACTAATTTTATGTTGGCCTGATTTATTACAACAAACTTTATCTAAGGTCAAATGCCCACTTCACCTGGCTGCCTTGTGAGAGTCTCAGGGGCACATTAAAAGCTGCGGTGTTTATAATAAAGTACAGTAATAAAAGAACTAAAAGTGACCATGAATGACTCACTCTATGATTTAAATTTTGGCTCGATAAAACCACCCATGATGCTAGAGCCAATAAAGATGTCCCATGTAGTTTAGTTCCTTGTCAACTTCAATAATGAAATCAATTAAATCTGCAGACACCATAACAATTTCTGGCGTTCCTCCAATCAAGCCAGGGACTTCATTTACTCTTCATTTTCTCTCCCCTTATATACACCCATTCATATCTATCAGCAGCTACTAAATGAAAGTGACACTAGACTGATTAAAAGAGGTAAGCTAGTTCAATATTGCTTTGTCGAGCGTCTTTCAGATTATGGAATAATCAAGGATTATGTAAATCAAAACACTGCTGCATTTGAGTGGCTTTTTGTCAATGCCTTTGTTTCCTTGTTTGTACGTGTGCAGCAGCTGGTAATGTAAGCAGATGTTGTGTAAAGTCATCAAAGTCACTGAGGTCAACAAAACCTGGTAACTAAATCCAGACTCTCTTTGAAGGCAGTGACGACAGAAAACAAAGAAAAACTTTGAAATGAAAGGGCTTTCAATATTTCTCCTGTCAGGAAGGTAGCCTGGCAAAAAAAACAAAAAAACTTTAACACTGTAGTGACTGACAGAAACAGAGGTGACCTCAGTTGGA